>NC_056727.1:1106413507-1106573507 GCF_019279795.1 Protopterus annectens
CTGCTGTTTTCCAGGGCCAGCCAGCACCAGCATGAGCGTACTGCACTGTGGCAAGATCTTGTTCGTTGGGTAAATGACATAGGCATGCATAACCGGACATATGAGAAGGTACGCCATTACTGCAATGATTTAATTAGACATGTCCGGTGGCGTGCATCTGATATCCATAGACAACAGCTTGCCACAGGTGGTGGGGTGGCCATACATCCCCCCCCCCTCACCAGAGTGGAGGAACTGCTCCTAAGTGTGGTGGCTGCTGGCCTACAACAGCAACAACATCACACATGTATCATCATGGAGGCCAGAGCCACCCAGCATGGTGACATGGAGCATGCAGGTAACATGCCCTAGCTGTAGACTACTGTTACCTGTATTGTTAGATTATGCATATGTGAGATGTGTACTGTGTTTAGCAGTTGTGCTGCCTATTGTGTGCAATACTGATATTTTGAATAGTATCTATACACCTATGCCTGTTGTTCTACTGTAGTTTAGCACACTCACAGTAGCAATGCCACAGTTGTGGCCACTGACAAACTGTGTCATATTCTTGTAGGTCCCTCTGGTGTGACAGCAGGGCAGATGATACATGCTGGTGAGTGTGTTAACATTTTAAAATTGGTATTGAAATGTGCATGTCATAGGTGAGGTAGGCCATGTACACATAACACACCTACGCATAATGCATGCTGTGCATGTTTGCTGTGAGACGTTAAACATCTCAGTAAAGTCAGTAGCTGCCTCAATCACATGCAATGCACAGAGCATCAGACACAAATGTGGCAACACTGTACTGCACATTGGATAGGCATAGTTGACACACATGTACACAACATAACATGTTTGTCATACGCAGTACACCTCCACATGCTACACATAGTGTAACCGGACACCCGCTGCCAGGTCACACTTCAGTATCCCACATGTCATCCACACACCACACATAATATACCTGAGGGGTAGGGGCCTAGCATGGGGCTGTGCAACACTCTTCAACACATAACACAGTCATGTTAGGCAATGCTCCCTATTGGGCACCTCACACACCATTGTGCAACGTGGCTGTGTAATTGTGGACTTAGCCATGGCACTGTGGTTCAGGTACAGCATGCTAGGCCATGGTCTAGCACACTTTAGTGGCCTTAAGTGACCACGTGATGCGTGATGATGATGGCTAATGGTACTACACCCCATACAGTTACAGTGACCACAGTACTACACATAGCTGTCATTGTTTTGCACCTCCATGTTGTGTGTGTGCACACATATGGACCTATACACATTAAGCATAGCATGTTGTGTGTGTGCAAACATATGCAACTTTACACAATAAGCATAGCAGTCGCATTCTGTACAAAGTGACACATATTTGTCCTGGAATGCTATTGGGTATATAGGTCACATGACACACATTGAGTATGTGTGATGTTTAATGTTGCAGTCATGTACCATGCAATGTCATGGCTGGCACTGGCATATCTGGATTGGTATTCCATCACGTATACATGCACCACTCATCCTGTGTGTGTACATAGCATGCATGTGCTACACCTGTGTCCACAATTATCTGCTACAGACACAGACAATGCAATCAGACATGAAAATCCATGTGACACACAGATAACACATGCAGCCATGGTATGTATACCTGTGAGTGATGGTGCACAGGACATTGCAGAGCTTATAATACTTGCACAGACATGTCGTGTCCTTGTACACATTGTGTTCCAGGGTGTAGGCAATCACTGAACATGTACACACATGTACCACTGTTGTGTGTGTGTATCTGCTGTAGTGAGGAGTGTGCATGTGTTCATGTGTGCATGTGTGCATGTGTTCATGTGTGCATGTGTGCATGTGTGCATGTGTTCCTGTGTTCATGTGTTCATGTGTGCATGTGTGCATGTGTTCATGTGTGCATGTGTGATAACATCATGTACAGATTGTAAAGTGTGTTTCCTGCCTTACTCTCACAGGTGCAGAGGTTGGGTTGGCTGAATGCAGCAGGGAACCTAAAGTCACTGCCACAATTAGTGGAGATGATGAGACATGTATTGTGGCACAGGCAGGTTTGACAGGGTCTGTCTCTGGTCCACCAATCGACAGTATACAGCTTTCAACCCCATCTATGTGCACACTCATACTGCCAATATATCCCTCATCACCAATGGCCGTAGCCGAGGGACAGCATACAGTTGGTATTGACCAGGAGAGTGTGGTATCCATGGCACATGCATCCCCTCACAGCAGCCATACCCAGATCCATGGAATGGTACCACACAGGCAGATGTCCAGGGGTTCTCGTGGGAGCACCGCTGGTTGTATTGCCCCTGGCAGATGTGCCCCCACAGGTCTTACAACCACAGCTATGTTCCGGTCTGTAATGCAGGCACAGGCACGTATGGAACGGTACACCAGACAGGGACTAAGGGTGCAGAGGGCCCATAACACCGCTATCAATGACAGTATCCGTGACCTTGCTGGTGCCATACGTAATTACGCCAAGGTCATTGATAGACGGGGGGAGACATTAGATGCCCTCCAAAATGTGTTTTCCATGAGCCAGGACCGTGCGGGACGGCTGAGACGTGGAAGCGGACGTATGCCAGCAACATCAGCAGCTGGCAGTCGTCGCGGATGACACACAGATCACAGCCACTGCTGTAGTGCCAGTACCATCCCCAGAAATGCTGGGGCTGGCCTGTCCATCGACCGTCCTAGTAGACCATGTGCACATGGCTCTGGGCAGTCCCAGCAGGGATGTAGCTCCAGTCAACATACCTCTGCCTCTGATGATAGTACCCAGCCAGGCTTGGTACCCGATACTGCCCGTAGCACCCCTGCCAGGCACAGGTACCGTGTCCGTGCCCAGAGACAGTGATCTGTACAGCCTGGCAGGTACAGTCTGTGGCTGTCCCACAACCTCCCATATATGGCAGCCACATGGTGGAGCTGTGTGCATGCAGACACACAAACATAAACCAAACACCTAGGGCTCACACAGACATGCACACATCACATCAACATTGGTCCATGCTGTACTGTTGTCCCACACAAACACACACACACACACACAGACATGTTGATTGGATGGGTCAATGTCAGGCTCTGGCAAACCGGCAACACACCCTGTGCATATGATGAGACCTGTGCCACCTCCTGTCATCTGTAACACTGATGCAGGAACAGGCTAACATGGTGCTGATGCATAGGATGACTTTGTAGCAGTGTAGCAATGTTACCAGATTGTCGACGGGAAAATGTAATGATATCCTTGTAGGTATATCTGAGCAGGCATGGTGCAACAAAGCTATGATTGTCAATGTCGTATTGTGTACACCTGTGTTATGTCTGAGTATGTCTTGTTTGCCCATGTGCCACACGGATGCAGTGTAGTGTTGGCAGCATGTGTTAGTGAGTGGACAGTACGTGTGTGATGTGTGCAGTACAGATTTGCAGGTGTACATCTGTGAACATGGTGGGGGTGCACTGTCTGCATGTACGTGCATACTGGACACATGGGATGTGTGACATACCCTGTATTACAAAGTGTTAACAGCTCCGAGTATCTCTTCGTGGCCAGTATGCATACTACTACAGATATGTTCTAACATGGGTACACATGTGTGTGACATGGTTTGCCACTCTGCTGTGGGTGATATTGTTACTAACTGTCACTGTTTAGCATTCTGGTAGCATACACAACCTTGTCAGCCTGACTATAAACAATTATCAGATGATGTACAGACAAGTGACACACAGATGTAGTGAATTCAGTGACAGTTGTATCCTTCCAGTACTATACTATAACAGTATCCAGTGGTATTGACCGCCACCCATTCCTGGGTCCACACATGTTTGGCATATAGCCCCTTAGGTGCATGCAAACACACTAGGGATCTGTCCATCCACATCTGGAAATGCATGCAGTGGCCTACAATGCATTCTCCAGATGGGACACATATCCTACACAAGGGTATCATACAGACAGATGCCTGTTGTCCAACACATGCTGCAGAGCTGTAAGCCTACTATAGCATTGTCATCCACATTTACTATACATAGTATCCTGACAGAATCTGGGCATCTTGGGGCAATGCAGCAATTGCCTCATGTACACAGACAACCCTCTCCTCCTACCACCCAACACTACAACCTGTGAGAGATGCACTGATATAGCCAGACTGGAAGCAATGGTCTCTTCACCCATGACTGGACTAGACAGTCAAGAAGTGATGGTAAACACTTGCACTACACCACACTCATCACATAGTCCCTCAAAACCTACACCACCAAAACACACACATAGAAACACAAAACACAGACCTACATTCGTGGAGCCTCTCAATAGAAACCTGCCCAAGCATCAGACACATCCGAAGCATAAACACAAGCAAACTCCACCCCCCAACACAACCCAAATGACACATAGACCACTAACTCAGTGTGCCACCCAAACACAGCCCATAAGGCATAACAACATACCCAACAGTCTAGTCATAGGTGACTCTATAGTCAGGCACACAGATGTTCCACTCACTAGACTAAACAAGGAGAAAGTTACTGTCAGCTGCCTGTCAGGTGCCAGGATCTGCCACATAATGCATGCACTCAGGTCGCTCCACAATAAGTACAGATATGACACTGTCATTGTCCATGTTGGTTTGAATTACCTGAGACGTACCTCCATGGACTACATGAAAAGAGACATGGAGGAGCTCTCCAATATTGTATCCCAGCCAGGTATGACCCTAACCTTGAGTAGCATCCTGCCATCACCCAGAATTATACCACAGTACAAGGACAAAATGATTGCCTTCAACAATTGGCTATGCTTCTGGTGTAATTCTAAGGGGATCCAGTATTTGTCTGTCTGGGATGACATGATCGACAGACCACAATACTTTGCCAGAGATGGCCTGCACCTGTCACCCTTAGGATTACAATAACATTGTCATCTGTGCAGTGACAGGGACCTGGTTCAAAGCTCCTGAGAGCACCCCTGCATTACCAGGCCACAATTCATACCACACCTTTCGGCCACATAACCCTGAATGAAGCACTAAAGGCGGCGGCGTGTCCATATTCATTAAGGATATCCACACCTCCAGGCTAGTGACTGCTGATTCCTACACATATGCACTTTATAAGCACTTACATGAGTGCATGGAGCATAATATCCCTAGTAGAACCAAGATGTTATCCTCCAAGAAAAGGGTAGGCAATCTGGTGGTCCTCTGCCATAAACAAACTCTACAACGGATGAAAGAAACTGTTGCAAAAAAGAGTAGAACCCATGACTGGCGGAACTCCCTGGTCTACCTCAGTATGAAGCTGAGATCCCTCATAAAATCCTCCAAAGCTAGTTACGGAAACTGAATTGCCACTGACTCTGATGACAACCACAAAGCATTTTATAGCTATGTCATGAATCTAAATGGGAACACTCATATCTGCTCTGAGTTACAGCACAATAGCACTAAATATACAGAACCAATTGATATTCCCAACATCCGAGCAGATAAGTTCAGTGCTAACTTTATCCCCCTCTTACCCCTTAGAGGGCACATCTGTATACCGGATATATGCAAGGTTACTATAATCACGGCTGCACACGTTGAACACACACTCTCCAAAGCCGAGAACACAACATCCATGTGACCTGTCAATATCCCAGGCTGTGTTCTTCATGGCCTACAGAATGAACCGGCACCCTACCTAAGTACCATGTTCAATCATAGCCTCACCTCAGGTTTTATACTCACTGAATGGCGCAGTGCAATGGTTATCCCACTCCACAAAGGTGGAGCCATGAAGGACCCCGGGAACTACCGGCCTATTAGCCTGATGAGCCTGGTCTGCAAGGCCATGGAACATATCATCGTGGAACTCACAAACAAAGACATTGGTAATCTCCAAACTCTGAACCCTAACCAGTATGGATTTGTAAAAGGCAGATCATGCCTCCTACACCTGACTGACATATTTGAACCAGTCACCAAAGCCATACATGAGGGTAACATGGTTCACACAGCTTATCTAGATTTCGCCAAGGCTTTCAACACCATCCCCCACTCTGGAATTCTAGGTAAGGTCACTAAACTAGGTATAAACCCCTATGTCACAAGATGGGTTGCCAACTGGCTGACAGACAGCACCCACACTGTGGATGTAGCGGATTCCAAATCCAACATCAGACCACTGACGAGTGGAGTACCACAGGGTTCAGTCCTGGCTCCTCACCTGTTTGGCATCTACTTCTCTGAAGTGCAGGCTAACACAGAAGGTCTTTGGCTAACAATGTTTGCAGATGACTGTGAACTAGGAGCCATAATCATAACCCCTAACAATGTGGACACACTACAAAAGGGCCTCCCTGAGACAAATACCTGGTGTCAAAGCCATGTCCTGAAGCTCAATGCCAAACAGTGTATTGTCATCCCCTTTGGTAAAAACTCTGTACCCAAGACCTACCATATAGCTGGTAGTCTACTTAATGCCGAAAATGTGTTAACAGACCCTGGGACACAGGTGGACAGTAGTCTCCCCGTTGATAATCACATCGCCACAGCGGTCAGGAAATCCATCTACATGGGTCATCTCATCACAAAAGGATTCTCACCCTGAAATAAAGAGGTCATTGTTCCACTCTACTCATCGCTCATTAGACACATTACAGAGTACAATGGCCCTTTTGTTATGTACCTCACAAGACATCTACAACAACTGGAAAGACCACAGAAGTACCTCACATAGAGGATTACTGGCCTCTAACAGATTCCCTGCACAGACCGTCTCAAATAACTACAGCTTTACTCCATCGCATATCGCCTACTCAGGGCCGATCTCTGCCTAACATACAAAGCTATGTCAAACCCAGATCTGTTGGACATGCTTCAGCTAAAGAAATCCCAACCCCTCTGAGCTACACACTCTAGGGACATAAACCTTGCCACCACAATAAACAGAACATGCTGGAGGGATAGATTTCTGTCCCAGATACTTCCCATACTCTGCAACAGACTACCTATGTCAAACCAAGCACCTAATTAGCACTCTTCAAGACATATCTTGATGATTGGATGGGAAGTGGTCAATTCACCCCGGGAATCACTTCTGTGGCTCTGCTCGATGGGCACAGGAAAATACATTTCTTGGGTGGCGAAAGTCAGGGTACATTTTTGGATAGGCTTGTATGGGCCCTAGGGCAGATAGCCTAGTACCTACCTATGAACCTATGAACCTATGACAGGTGGTAGCCCCCGACATGTATGTTGGGTAGCAATGTGTACGCCCAGCCAAGTGTTATGTCTTCTGTCCTTTGGTATCCACATATCCAAAGGTATTCTGAAATCCCTTCGTATATCACATAAGCAATAAGGGGCCTGTATGCATATCCACAAGTCTGTTATACACCTATAATGACTGTCAATTATAGCCAGACCTTGTTGTGTATGAACATGTCTGATATATACCCCAGGCATGTACCCTCACTCACAGTAGTCTATACAAACCATCATGGGTGTGTGTGACACAGTTGACTATGGCCACAGATCACTACAGTGGCCGGCCTTGTCACATACATACCTCTGTGACCTATGATCTGAGAAGCAGCTGCGCATTCTGTCACAGGTAAGAAATGTATTCATGTAGTATGCAGGCTACACACCTATTTACTTCTTGAGGTCAGATGTACATATATGTATTTGCCACACAGATACCTGATGTGTGCAATGCACATACTGTTTGTTCCATGATATGTCATACCGTAGTAAAAGAGAAACACAGATTACATTGACCAACAGTGTCACACAAACACACTCAGCAATTGCAGGACTCACACCCCTACTTAGCTATGTTATCACACTAGTATCATCTGCATTAACACAAGGCGCTATATGCTTTACTTGAGTTTTCAATTTCACCACTATATTTGTAGGATGCTGACATCATCACACTTGGCAAAGAGCAATATACCTCATTGTAGGTATTTCCCTAGTCTCCAAAAAGGACATTCTCCTCAAAGGAAGTCACACAGACACACCCCCACACACAACAATTGCAGGATTCAAACCCCTACCTAACTATGTCATGATACTAGCGAAGTACGCATTAACACGACGCGCTATATGCTTTACTGGGGTTTTCATTTCCACTGCTATATTTGTAGGATGCTGACATCATCTGACTTGCCAAAGGGGAATATAACACTTGCGAGGCGTTTTCCTACTCACCAAATAGGGCACTTCTCTCTAAGGACATCACACAGAAACACACATTCCCCCACAAACACTCAGCAATTGCAGGATTCAAACCCCTACCTATGTTATGATACTAGTGAAGTACACATTAACATGACACGTTATATACTTTACTGGGATTTTTCATTTCCACTGCTATATTTGTAGGATGCTGACATCTTCAGACTTGCCAAAGGGGAATATAACACTTGTCAGGCGTTTCCCTACTCACCAAAATGGGCACTTCTCTTCCAGGAAATCACACTGACACACACACACACACACACTCAGCAATTGCAGGATTCAAACCCCTACCTAACTATGTTACGATACTAGTGAAGTACACATTAACACGACGCACTAGATGCTTTATTGGGATTGTTCATTTCCACTGCTATATTTGTAGGATGCTGACATCATCTGACTTGCCAAAGGGGAATATAACACTTGTGAGGTGTTTTCCTACTCACCAAATAGGGCACTTCTCTCTAAGGACATCACACAGAAACACACATTCCCCCACACACACTCAGCAATTGCAGGATTCAAACCCCTACCTATGTTATGATACTAGTGAAGTACGCATTAACATGACACGCTATATGCTTTATTGGGATTTTTCATTTCCACTGCTATATTTGTAGGATGCTGACATCTTCAGATTTGCCAAAGGGGAATATACCACTTGTCAGGCGTTTCCCTACTCACCAAAATGGGCACTTCTCTTCCAGGAAATCACACTGACACACACACACACACACACACACACACACACACACACACACACACACACACACACTCAGCAATTGCAGGATTAAAACCCCTACCTAACTATGTTACGATACTAGTGAAGTACACATTAACACGACACACTATATGCTTTACTGGGGTTTTCATTTCCACTGCTATATTTGTAGGATGCTGACATCATCTGACTTGCCGAAGGGGAATATAACACTTGTGAGGTGTTTTCCTACTCACCAAATAGGGCACTTATCTCTAAGGACATCACACAGAAACACACATTCTCCCACACACACTCAGCAATTGCAGTACTCAAACCCCTATCTATGTTATGATACTAGTGAAGTACGCATTAACACGACGCGTTATATGCTTTACTGGGATTTTTCATTTCCACTGCTATATTTGTAGGATGCTGACAATTTCAGACTTGCCAAAGGGGAATATAACACTTGTCAGGCGTTTCCCTACTCACCAAAATGGGCACTTTTCTTCCAGGAAATCACACTGACACACACATTCCCCCACACACACACACACTCAGCAAGTGCAGGATTCAAACCCCTACCTAACTATGTTACGATACTAGTGAAGTACACATTAACATGACACACTATATGCTTTATTGGGATTGTTCATTTCCACTGCTATATTTGTAGGATGCTGACATCATCTGACTTGCCAAAGGGGAATATAACACTTGTGAGGCATTTTCCTACTCACCAAATAGGGCACTTCTCTCTAAGGACATCACACAGAAACACACATTCCCCCACACACACTCAGCAATTGCAGGATTCAAACCCCTAATTATGTTATAAACTAGTGAAGTACGCATTAACACGACGCGTTATATGCTTTACTGGGATTTTTCATTTCCACTGCTATATTTGTAGGATGCTGACATCTTCAGACTTGCCAAAGGGGAATATAACACTTGTCAGGCGTTTCCCTACTCACCAAAATGGGCACTTCTCTTCCAGGAAATCACACTAACACACACATTCCCACACACACACACACACACACACACACACTCAGCAATTGCAGGACTCAAACCCCTACCTAACTATGTTACGATACTAGTGAAGTACACATTAACACGATGCACTATATGCTTTATTGGGATTGTTCATTTCCACTGCTATATTTGAGGATGCTGACATCATCTGACTTGCCAAAGGGGAATATAACACTTGTGAGGTGTTTTCCTACTCACCAAATAGGGCACTTCTCTCTAAGGAGATCACACAGAAACACACATTCCCCCACAAACACTCAGCAATTGCAGGATTCAAACCCCTACCTATGTTATGATACTAGTGAAGTACACATTAACACAACGGGTTATATGCTTTACTGGGATTTTTCATTTCCACTGCTATATTTGTAGGATGCTGACATCATCTGACTTGCCAAAGGGGAATATAACATTTGTGAGGTGTTTTCCTACTCACCAAATAGGGCACTTCCCTCTAAGGAAATCACACTGACACACACATTCCCCCACACACACACACACTCAGCAATTGCAGGATTCAAACCCCTACCTAACTATGTTATGATACTAGTGAAGTACACATTAACACGACGCACTATATGCTTTATTGGGATTGTTCATTTCCACTGCTATTTTTCTAGGATGCTGACATCATCTGACTTGCCAAAGGGGAATATAACACTTGTAAGGTGTTTTCCTACTCACCAAATAGGGCACTTCTCTAAGGAGATCACAGAGAAACACACATTCCCCCACACACACTCAGCAATTGCAGGATTCAAACCCCTACCTATGTTATGATACTAGTGAAGTACGCATTGACATGACGCGTTATATGCTTTACTGGGATTTTTCATTTCCACTGCTATATTTGTAGGATGCTGACATCTTCAGACTTGCCAAAGGGGAATATAACACTTGTCAGGTGTTTCCCTACTCACCAAAATGGGCACTTCTCTTCCAGGAAATTACACTGACACACACATCCCCCCCACACACACACACACTCAGCAATTGCAGGATTCAAACCCCTACCTAACTATGTTACGATACTAGTGAAGTACACATTAACATGACGCACTATATGCTTTATTGGGATTGTTCATGTCCACTGCTATATTTGTAGGATGCTGACATCATCTGACTTGCCAAAGGGGAACATAACACTTGTGAGGTGTTTTCCTACTCACCAAATAGGGCACTTCTCTCTAAGGAAATCACACTGACACACACATCCCCCCCCCCCCCACACACACACACACACACTCAGCAATTGCAGGATTAAAACCCCTACCTAACTATGTTACGATACTAGTGAAGTACACATTAACACGACGCACTATATGCTTTACTGGGGTTTTCATTTCCACTGCTATATTTGTAGGATGCTGACATCATCTGACTTGCCAAAGGGGAATATAACACTTGTGAGGTGTTTTCCTACTCACCAAATAGGGCACTTATCTCTAAGGACATCACACAGAAACACACATTCTCCCACACACACTCAGCAATTGCAGTACTCAAACCACTATCTATGTTATGATACTAGTGAAGTACGCATTAACACGACGCGTTATATGCTTTACTGGGATTTTTCATTTCCACTGCTATATTTGTAGGATGCTGACAATTTCAGACTTGCCAAAGGGGAATATAACACTTGTCAGGAGTTTCCCTACTCACCAAAATGGGCACTTTTCTTCCAGGAAATCACACTGACACACACATTCCCCCCCACACACACACACTCAGCAAGTGCAGGATTCAAACCCCTACCTAACTATGTTACGATACTAGTGAAGTACACATTAACATGACACACTATATGCTTTATTGGGATTGTTCATTTCCACTGCTATATTTGTAGGATGCTGACATCATCTGACTTGCCAAAGGGGAATATAACACTTGTGAGGCATTTTCCTACTCACCAAATAGGGCACTTCTCTCTAAGGACATCACACAGAAACACACATTCCCCCACACACACTCAGCAATTGCAGGATTCAAACCCCTAATTATGTTATAAACTAGTGAAGTACGCATTAACACGACGCGTTATATGCTTTACTGAGATTTTTCATTTCCACTGCTATATTTGTAGGATGCTGACATCTTCAGACTTGCCAAAGGGGAATATAACACTTGTCAGGCGTTTCCCTACTCACCAAAATGGGCACTTCTCTTCCAAGAAATCACACTAACACACACATTCCCACACACACACACACACACACACACACACACACACACACACACACACACACACACACACACACTCAGCAATTGCAGGACACAAACCCCTACCTAACTATGTTACGATACTAGTGAAGTACACATTAACACGATGCACTATATGCTTTATTGGGATTGTTCATTTCCACTGCTATATTTGTAGGATGCTGACATCATCTGACTTGCCAAAGGGGAATATAACACTTGTGAGGTGTTTTCCTACTCACCAAATAGGGCACTTCTCTCTAAGAAGATCACACAGAAACACACATTCCCCCACAAACACTCAGCAATTGCAGGATTCAAACCCCTACCTATGTTATGATACTAGTGAAGTACACATTAACACAACGGGTTATATGCTTTACTGGGATTTTTCATTTCCACTGCTATATTTGTAGGATGCTGACATCATCTGACTTGCCAAAGGGGAATATAACACTTGTGAGGTGTTTTCCTACTCACCAAATAGGGCACTTCCCTCTAAGGAAATCACACTGACACACACATTCCCCCACACACACACACTCAGCAATTGCAGGATTCAAACCCCTACCTAACTATGTTATGATACTAGTGAAGTACACATTAACACGACGCACTATATGCTTTATTGGGATTGTTCATTTCCACTGCTATATTTCTAGGATGCTGACATCATCTGACTTGCCAAAGGGGAATATAACACTTGTAAGGTGTTTTCCTACTCACCAAATAGGGCACTTCTCTCTAAGGAGATCACAGAGAAACACACATTCCCCCACACACACTCAGCAATTGCAGGATTCAAACCCCTACCTATGTTATGATACTAGTGAAGTACGCATTAACATGACACGTTATATGCTTTACTGGGATTTTTCATTTCCACTGCTATATTTGTAGGATGCTGACATCTTCAGACTTGCCAAAGGGGAATATAACACTTGTCAGGTGTTTCCCTACTCACCAAAATGGGCACTTCTCTTCCAGGAAATTACACTGACACACACATCCCCCCCACACACACACACACACTCAGCAATTGCAGGATTCAAACCCCTACCTAACTATGTTACGATACTAGTGAAGTACACATTAACATGACGCACTATATGCTTTATTGGGATTGTTCATTTCCACTGCTATATTTGTAGGATGCTGACATCATCTGACTTGCCAAAGGGGAATATAACACTTGTGAGGTGTTTTCCTACTCACCAAATAGGGCACTTCTCTCTAAGGACATCACACAGAAACACACATTCCCCCACACACACTCAGCAATTGCAGGATTCAAACCCCTACCTATGTTATGATACTAGTGAAGTACGCATTAACATGACGCGCTATATGCTTTACTGGGATTTTTCATTTCCACTCCTATATTTGTAGGATGCTGACATCTTCAGATTTGACAAAGGGGAATATAACACTTGTCAGGCGTTTCCCTACTCACCAAAATGGGCACTTCTCTTCCAGGAAATCACACTGACACACACACACTCAGCAATTGCAGGATTAAAACCCCTACCTAACTATGTTACGATACTAGTGAAGTACACATTAACACGACGCACTATATGCTTTACTGGGGTTTTCATTTCCACTGCTATATTTGTAGGATGCTGACATCATCTGACTTGCCAAAGGGGAATATAACACTTGTGAGGTGTTTTCCTACTCACCAAATAGGGCACTTATCTCTAAGGACATCACACAGAAACACACATTCTCCCACACACACTCAGCAATTGCAGTACTCAAACCCCTATCTATGTTATGATACTAGTGAAGTACGCATTAACACGACGCGTTATATGCTTTACTGGGATTTTTCATTTCCACTGCTATATTTGTAGGATGCTGACATTTTCAGACTTGCCAAAGGGGAATATAACACTTGTCAGGTGTTTCCCTACTCAGCAAAATGGGCACTTTTCTTCCAGGAGATCACACTGACACACACATTCCCCCACACACACACACACTCAGCAAGAGCAGGATTCAAACCCCTACTTATGTTATAAACTAGTGAAGTACGCATTAACACGACGCGTTATATGCTTTACTGGGATTTTTCATTTCCACTGCTATATTTGTAGGATGCTGACATCTTCAGACTTGCCAAAGGGGAATATAACACTTGTCAGGCGTTTCCCTACTCACCAAAATGGGCAGTTCTCTTCCAGGAAATCACACTAACACACACATTCCCACACACACACACACACACACACACACACACACACACACACACACTCAGCAATTGCAGGACTCAAACCCCTATCTAACTATGTTACGATACTAGTGAAGTACACATTAACACGATGCACTATATGCTTTATTGGGATTGTTCATTTCCACTGCTATATTTGTAGGATGCTGACATCATCTGACTTGCCAAAGGGGAATATAATACTTGTGAGGTGTTTTCCTACTCACCAAATAGGGCACTTCTCTCTAAGGAGATCACACAGAAATACACATTCCCCCACAAACACTCAGCAATTGCAGGATTCAAACCCCTACCTATGTTATGATACTAGTGAAGTACGCATTAACACGACGGGTTATATGCTTTACTGGGATTTTTCATTTCTACTGCTATATTTGTAGGATGCTGACATCATCTGACTTGCCAAAGGGGAATATAACACTTGTGAGTTGTTTTCCTACTCACCAAATAGGGCACTTCCCTCTAAGGAAATCACACTGACACACACATTCCCCCCCACACACACACACTCAGCAATTGCAGGATTCAAACCCCTACCTAACTATGTTATGATACTAGTGAAGTACACATTAACACGATGCACTATATGCTTTATTGGGATTGTTCATTTCCACTGCTATATTTGTAGGATGCTGACATCATCTGACTTGCCAAAGGGGAATATAACACTTGTAAGGTGTTTTCCTACTCACCAAATAGGGCACTTCTCTCTAAGGAGATCACACAGAAACACACATTCCCCCACACACACTCAGCAATTGCAGGATTCAAACCCCTACCTATGTTATGATACTAGTGAAGTACGCATTAACATGACGCGTTATATGCTTTACTGGGATTTTTCATTTCCACTGCTATATTTGTAGGATGCTGACATCTTCAGACTTGCCAAAGGGGAATATAACACTTGTCAGGTGTTTCCCTACTCACCAAAATGGGCACTTCTCTTCCAGGAAATCACACTGACACACACATTCCCCCCCACACACACACACTCAGCAATTGCAGGATTCAAACCCCTACCTAACTATGTTACGATACTAGTGAAGTACACATTAACATGACAGACTATATGCTTTATTGGGATTGTTCATTTCCACTGCTATATTTGTAGGATGCTGACATCATCTGACTTGCCAAAGGGGAACATAACACTTGTGAGGTGTTTTCCTACTCACCAAATAGGGCACTTCTCTCTAAGGAAATCATACTGACACACACATCCCCCCCCCACACACACATACACACACTCAGCAATTGCAGGATTCAAACCCCTACCTAGCTATGTTACGATACTAGTGAAGTACACATTAACACAATGCACTATATGCTTTATTGGGATTGTTCATTTCCACTGCTATATTTGTAGGATGCTGACATCATCTGACTTGCCAAAGGGGAATATAGCACTTGTGAGGCGTTTTCCTACTCACCAAATAGGGCACTTCTCTCTAAGGAGATCACACAGAAACACAAATTCCCCCACACACACTCAGCAATTGCAGGATTCAAACCCCTACCTATGTTATGATACTAGTGAAATACGCATTAACACTACGCGTTATATGCTTTACTGTAATTTTTCATTTCCACTGCTATATTTGTAGGATGCTGGCATCTTCAGACTTGCCAAAGGGGAATATAACACTTGTCAGGCATTTCCCTACTCACCAAAATGGGCACTTCTCTTCCAGGAAATCACACTGACACACACATCCCCCCCCACACACACACACACACACACACACTCAGCAATTGCAGGATTCAAACCCCTACCTAACTATGTTACGATACTAGTGAAGTACACATTAACATGACACACTATATGCTTTATTGGGATTGTTCATTTCCACTGCTATATTTGTAGGATGCTGACATCATCTGACTTGCCAAAGGGGAACATAACACTTGTGAGGTGTTTTCCTACTCAACAAATAGGGCACTTCTCTCTAAGGAAATCATACTGACACACACATCCCCCCCACACACACACACACACACTCAGCAATTGCAGGATTCAAACCCCTACCTAGCTATGTTACGATACTAGTGAAGTACACATTAACACAATGCACTATATGCTTTATTGGGATTGTTCATTTCCACTGCTATATTTGTAGGATGCTGACATCATCTGACTTGCCAAAGGGGAATATAGCACTTGTGAGGCGTTTTCCTACTCACCAAATAGGGCACTTCTCTCTAAGGAGATCACACAGAAACACAAATTCCCCCACACACACTCAGCAATTGCAGGATTCAAACCCCTACCTATGTTATGATACTAGTGAAATACGCATTAACACTACGCGTTATATGCTTTACTGGGATTTTTCATTTCCACTGCTATATTTGTAGGATGCTGGCATCTTCAGACTTGCCAAAGGGGAATATAACACTTGTCAGGCATTTCCCTACTCACCAAAATGGGCACTTCTCTTCCAGGAAATCACACTGACACCCCCCCCCCCCACACACACACACACACACACACTCAGCAATTGCAGGATTCAAACCCCTACCTAACTATGTTACGATACTAGTGAAGTACACATTAACACAACACACTATATTCTTTATTGGGATTGTTCATTTCCACTGCTATATTTGTAGGATGCTGACATCATCTGACTTGCCAAAGGGGAATATAACACTTGTGAGGTGTTTTCCTACTCACCAAATAGGGCACTTCTCTCTAAGGAGATCACACAGAAACACACATTCCCCCACACACACTCAGCAATTGCAGGATTTAAACCCCTACCTATGTTATGATACTAGTGAAGTACGCATTAACATGACACGTTATATGCTTTACTGGGATTATTCATTTCCACTGCTATATTTGTAGGATGCTGACATCTTCAGACTTGCCAAAGGGGAATATAACACTTGTCAGGTGTTTCCCTACTCACCAAAATGGGCACTTCTCTTCCAGGAAATCACACTGACACACACATTCCCCCCCACACACACACACTCAGCAATTGCAGGATTCAAACCCCTACCTAACTATGTTACAATACTAGTGAAGTACACATTAACATGACGCACTATATGCTTTACTGGGATTGTTCATTTCCACTGCTATATTTGTAGGATGCTGACATCATCTGACTTGCCAAAGGGGAACATAACACTTGTGAGGTGTTTTCCTACTCACCAAATAGGGCACTTCTCTCTAAGGAAATCACACTGACACACACATCCCCCCCCCACACACACACACACACACACACACGCTCAGCAATTGCAGGATTCAAACCCCTACCTAGCTATGTTACGATACTAGTGAAGTACACATTAACACGATGCACTATATGCTTTATTGGGATTGTTCATTTCCACTGCTATATTTGTAGGATGCTGACATCATCTGACTTGCCAAAGGGGAATATAACACTTGTGAGGCGTTTTCCTACTCACCAAATAGGGCACTTCTCTCTAAGGAGATCACACAGAAACACAAATTCCCCCACACACACTCAGCAATTGCAGGATTCAAACCCTTACCTATGTTATGATACTAGTGAAATATGCATTAACACTACGTGTTATATGCTTTACTGGGATTTTTCATTTCCACTGCTATATTTGTAGGATGCTGACATCTTCAGACTTGCCAAAGGGGAATATAACACTTGTCAGGCATTTCCCTACTCACCAAAATGGGCACTTCTCTTCCAGGAAATCACACTGACACACACATCCCCCCCCCACACACACACACACACACTCAGCAATTGCAGGATTCAAACACCTACCTAACTATGTTACGATACTAGTGAAGTACACATTAACACAACACACTATATGCTTTATTGGGATTGTTCATTTCCACTGCTATATTTGTAGGATGCTGACATCATCTGACTTGCCAAAGGGGAATATAACACTTGTGAGGTGTTTTCCTACTCACCAAATAGGGCACTTCTCTCTAAGGAGATCACACAGAAACACACATTCCCCCACACACACTCAGCAATTGCAGGATTTAAACCCCTACCTATGTTATGATACTAGTGAAGTACGCATTAACATGACACGTTATATGCTTTACTTGGATTTTTCATTTCCACTGCTATATTTGTAGGATGCTGACATCTTCAGACTTGCCAAAGGGGGATATAACACTTGTCAGGCGTTTCCCTACTCACCAAAATGGGCACTTCTCTTCCAGGAAATCACACTGACACACACATTCACACACACACACACACACACACACACACACACACACACACACACACACACACACACACACACACTCAGCAATTGCAGGATTCAAACCCCTACCTAACTATGTTACGATACTAGTGAAGTACACATTAACACAACACACTATATGCTTTATTGGGATTGTTCATTTCCACTGCTATATTTGTAGGATGCTGACATCATCTGACTTGCCAAAGGGGAATATAACACTTGTGAGGTGTTTTCCTACTCACCAAATAGGGCACTTCTCTCTAAGGAGATCACACATCACCCCCCCACCACACACACACACACACACACACACACACACACACACACACACACACACACACTCAGCAATTGCAGGATTCAAACCCCTACCTAACTATGTTATAATACTAGTGAAGTACGCATTAACATGGCACGTTATATGCTTTACTGGGATTTTTCATTTCCACTGCTACATTTGTCAGATGCTGACATCATCAGACTCTACCTGGTACTGTGTACACTTTGTTGTATGCAATCCCAGGACTGCACCATGGGGGATAGCAGGTGTTAACAGCTTGAAGAGGACACCACAATACTTGGCTTGTGTGATCTATCTCTGGACCAGTTGCCAATCCATCATATGACAATACATATCTATGCACAGAGTGTTGACTATGTAGATACGACATGTGTCTGGGATATTGGATATTGTTTATGACTTCAATCATGTAGGACCCCATGGCCTTGCAGATCAGATGTCATAGGCATATAACACTATAGTTCCCATGGTCTGTTGTGCACCAACACTTGTGTGGTGTGCCATATGTTGCTGTAACCAGTTCAACAGCTTCATATCCTGTAGAGAGGGTAAGGCTCATCAGACTGTTCAGGTGCAGGGTCTGTTTGTTCTGCAGTTCACATATGACACATGTGGGATACATTGTAATCCACTCAATGCCATGTGTTCAGCTTTGGGAGTACCTGTATATCCAATCTACATGTGATATCCCCTGGTATGATGATAGGGCCTTTTGACAGTGGGAGGTGGCTATGTATGTATGTATTGCCTTGTGTGACAGGGGATGTTGGCATTGTCAGTCATTTACAGTTGGCCCTGACTCAGGGCATATATGAGTGTACATTGCTATGTATGACATAGCTGTAGGAAGCGCCATAGTTCTGTCTGGACTCCTTCACAAATAATCTTACCAAACACCAAGGAACATAGGCACTAAACCCATGTTATACACTTTTACACACTTAACACCCTACTGATCCTTTTTGTTCAGTCAAATGAGTATTCCATCATAGTATCATGACATGTCCGAGGGTCAGCTTTGTGTGTAGTCTCCAGTCCAGCTGGTGAATATGGGGATTGTCAGTAAATGTTACAACTGCCTTATGTACACAGACAACCCTTCCCTCCTCCAAACATACCCAGATATTTGTGAGAGATGCAACTCTATGGACAAACTGGAGGCTGAGCTCTCTAGACCCATGACTGGCACAGTCTATCAGGAGGAGAAGGTAACCACACACAGTACGACTCCAGTGTCACATAGACCTTTAGCAACAGCAGACCAAACACATAAACACACAATCACATACTCGGAGGTTCTAGATAAACCTCTGCCTAAGCAGCAAAGACCCCCACAGCAGACACCCAGACACCTGCTTCCCCACCAGTATACCCACATATCACAAAGTACACAATGTCACTGTGCCACACAGTCAGTGCCCTTAAGGCTAAACAACACACCTAATACACCTGTGATAGGTGACTGTATTGTCAGACACACTGATGTCCCACACACCAGGCTGACCAAGGTGAAGGTCACTGTAAGCTGTCTATGGGGTGCCAGGATGCACCACATAACACATGCACTCAGGTCACTCCAAAGCAGGTACAGATATGACTCTGTTATTGTCCATGCTGGTGTGACTGTCCTGAGATGTTCCTCCCTGGACTACATGAAATGAGACATACAGGAGCTCTATGATCATGTAGGCCAGGCCGGTATGACCCTGTCCTTGTGTAGCATCTTACCCTCACCAAGAATGATGCCACAGTATAAAGACAACATGATCAATTTTAACAGTTGGCTAATGTATGTGTGTCATTCACAGGGGATCCAGTGTCTGTCGGCCTGGGATGACATGCTCATCATGCCACGTTGTTTCACTAGGGACGCCTTGCACCTGACACCCCTGGCCTTTTGAATACTGGCTAAGGCACGTGGCACACCCATAGTGCCTTTTTTAGTCAGGGCTCACATGACAAATCCCACTCCATAGACAATACCAGGTGAAATTAATGAAGGGTAATGCTGCTCAATGCCAGAGGTGTACACCTCAAACTGCACGCACTCAAGGCTCTCTTCAGTATGGGGAATATAAATATCTGTGCAGTAACAGTCACCTGGTTCGAGGCTCCCGACAGCACCCCAGCACTACCAGGTTACACATCATACCATGGTTTTCTGACACAATAACCAGGCCACACCACATAGGGGGGGGAGTATCCATATACGCCAGAGATACACAAACCTCCAGGATAGTAGCACTGCACAAATCACTGGGGACCATCCATGTGTAAGTAACAGTGGCCTAAACTGACCTTCAGGTAGTAGCCTGCTACAGACCACACTCCCAAACCCAGGGAACACACTCGGCTTTCATGAGAACAGAACACTGTAGAATATGTAGGTGTGTACAAACAACATTATATTGGATGACCTGTAGTAGCCAAATATTTACTGGGAATACTACTCAAGCCCCAAGACCCTCACACAATGGTTCCTCGTATATATCAAATCAAGTGCTATGGAACAAGTGGTCAACACCCCCACATGAGGGGTATACATATTGGACCTGGTCATCACCAACATGGGGACTCTATGTTCCACACCAGAGGTATACCCCTCATTGTTAAGGTCACACCATACATTTATGTCACCAGACATCCATATCCCATCCCCACACCCAGCCAAGGTAATCTCGGTGAGGTACTTCTCAAAAGCAAACATCATACTTCTCAGAACAGAGGTGTTTTTCTTCAAAGCACCCAGGCCACTGGGAACTACAACTCATATCACAGTATCCTTTAGAAGCCCATTGTATGGACACCTACAGGAATGCATGGATCATGCTATCCCACATGACTCCAAGACTCACTCCTCTAAAGGCAGGTGACCTGGCTGGTGTACCCCGGCCATAAATAAGCTATGCAACAAAAGGAGGAGGCTACTACATGATAAAGCAGTCTCCCACAAAGGGGAGGCATCTCTGATCAGTACTAGCAAGAAGCTACAATCAGTCATAACATCATGTAAGACCAGCTTCGACACTACGATTGCACATGACACTAAAGGCAATCACAAGCCCTTCTTTAGTTATGTCAGGAACCTGGGTGGCAACTCCCAGATATGCTCTGAGTTACTGCATAATGACAATGAAGGACACTTAACCCACACACATTGCCAAAATCCTGGCAGACAGGTTGAGTGCATATTCCTAACCCCTATCCCCCACACACACATGTCCCTGACAACAGAGTGTAGCCTCCCTGACATCACAGATGAACATGTGAGAGCTGCCCTCTCTAAAGCAATAACACAGCATCAATGGGTCCAGACGGTGTCCCAGGCTGCATCCTACACATGCTTCATGAAGAACATAACACTCACATAACATCACTGTTCAATATCAGACTTACTATGGGATATGTACCCAAGGAATGGCATACAGCAACAGTGGTCCCACTCCACCACGGTGGTTCCACAAGGGACCCTGGACACTATCAGCCTATAAGCCTAACTAGCCTGGTCTGCAAAGCTATGGAGAGTATCATCCTGGGACAGATTTACAGATGTTGACAACCTCCAGACACTGGATCCTACCCAATTCACCTTTGTTAAGGGCAGATCTTGCCTCTTGCACCTGCCGACTTCTTTGAATCAGTTACCAGGGCCATACACATAGGGAAGGTAGTCCACACAGCCTACCTGGTCCTCACAGACCCCTTTGGCACAATACCACACTCGGGCATCTTAGATGCACTCAAGCAGCTTACATATCAACACATATGTCCAAAGCTGGATTGCAAACTGGATCAGGGATAGCACCCACATGTTCAGATGTGCAGGTGCCATGTCAGACTCTACACCAGTTACATGTGGCATCCCACAAGGCTCAGTTCTGAGACCTGTCTTGTTCAGTATATATTCCTGCGAGGTACAGGCTATGTATGGCTGACCAGGTTCACAGATGACTGCAGACCAGGTGCCATAATCGACTCTCCAGCTGACACATGCATCCTCCTACAGGGTCTCCCAGAGATGGATAAGTGGTGCCAGAGCCATAGCCTACAACTAACTGCCATACAATGCATACACATCCCCTTTGTGAGTGACAAAGTGCACATAGATGAACACATAGGTGGTAATCCATTACATAGAGAAGGTGTACATATAGATTTGGGGTCCACAGTAGATACTCATCTCTCCTTTGAATATCACATTGGCAAAGTGGTTAGGTAGACCTTCTATATAGCCCACCTTATCCCAAAAGGTTACACATTTAAATCCAGAGAGGTCATTGTGCACCTGTACTCATCACACCCATACTTGAGTGTACTGTCCCATTTGGGATGTACCTTACCCGACACCTGCATCAAGTGTCATGACCCCTAAGGTACCTCACGAAGTGGAACAGGAGACTCATACAGATGCCTTACACAGTTCAGCTACAGAAACACCAGCTGTACTCGGTTGCTTAACGCTTACCCAGATGCAATCTGTGGCTGCTGTATGCAGCCATGTCCAGCCCTGACTTGTTGGACATGCTTCACCTCAGGATATCAGAATCCCTTACAGTTAAACACTCCAGGACTTCTACCTCAGCACAGCATTAATAGGACATGCTGGAGGGACAGATTCATATCCCAGAGGCTCCCATCACTCTGGGACAACATCCCAGTCCAAGTTAGGCAGAGCCCCTTACTGACCCTCTTCAAGGGAAATACTGATAAGTGGATGGGTGATCATACATTTACCCCTGGGATCTCTTCTGGGTCCCTGCTAGACAGAGGCACAGTACACTAACCATACTATGGCTATCTTGTGTGACCTATTATTCAAAGGCACAGGGTGGTGACAGCCATACACACTCTGGCTAGGCTTATGAATGCCCTAGGGCTGATACCTAGTATCAGTCTATGAACCTATGTACCTATGATAATATTTGGAGTGCACATTGTTTATTGATGATACTGACTGCAGATTTGTTATCCTCTTTACTTTCCCACTTTCTATGTAAAACATATTTATCTGTTGTACATATTTGATTATGACAGGATTCCCAGATGTTATATATGTGCCTGTTGTCTTATAACTGTGTGCACAAGGCAGGATTGTTGGCTAGGGAGAGGTTTTTGGGTTAACAGGTGAACTGCCAGATATGTCTGGCCCACTGCTGCACTCAGACAAGGCCTAAGTGTGTGAGCATGCCCAGTTTGCACATTCACTGTTTTGTTGCCTGACATTTGTTTAATTTCTTTAAGTGTGTGAGCATGCCCAGTTTGACCTTTCAGTATGTTGCTGTCTAGAGGCCAGTACATTTGTTACCATGTGTGAACATGCCCAATATTAACATGTGTACTATGTGTGTTAGAAATCAAGTTATATTTATACTGCAGGGCTCACCTTTCTGTCATAAGTTGACATGTATTATGCTGTGACTGCGGGGTTTCCATGACACACTTTGCATACACTTATCAGCATGTCTTCATACAAGCTGACCAGTGAAATACTGTCTTGGTTTGGTGGTTTGGTACTGTGACTATAGTGCACAGTATCCTGGGTTTGAGGCCTGTCACTGCTTTAAATTTTCATACTGGCCAGACCAGACTGCTTAAGGTCAACTAAAGCATATATGTGCATGTTTACCTGCTTTTGCTCAACTATGGGCAAATTTGACCAGACTTGACCAACATTGCTCAACAGTTTTCAACATTGCTGAACGTTGGCCAATATTGCTAAACATTGCCCAAAGTTGTGCCAGTTAGTGTGTACGCTTATGTTTACATATACTACGTAGTGGCAAAGCTGTTTAGCACTGCTTTATATTGCTTAACACAGGTCAATCATGCCTCAGGTGGTGCTGCTGGGCTGCCTATGTCAGATGCACATAGTACACTCCCTATACATGTTTGACAACAGGTAGTGTCAAGTTAGACATCCCTTTTACTGTATGTGTGGGTCAAGGAGAGGTATCATTTCCAGGGTTCCTACTGAGCCAGTGTATGTGCTATGCATTGCCTCTTTGCCAAGGCCAAAGCATACTGGGCACACCTCCTTCTGCCTACTGGGGCAGGCTGAGGTTGTTCCTCCTCCGAGTCACCCTCCACCTGTGATGGCCTAGGCAATGGTGGGGGGCTGTTTGGCCCGGGCCTATGCTGATCCTGCTGCAGCTGTTTTCGCAGGATCATATTATGTAGCATAGCACATACCATGACAATTTGGGTACATGTAGTTGGTGAGTACTGCAAGGCTCCACCAGACGTGTCCAGGCACCGGAACCATGACTTGAGCAGCCCAAACACACGCTCAATTACATTTCATGTTTGTGCATGTGCCTCATTATGGCATCCCTATTCCGGTGTGTGTGCATTTCTGATGGGTGTCATCAGCCACGGCTCCAGTGCATATCCAGCATTCCCCACTAGGTGACCATGAGGGATGTCCCCAATGGCAAATATCTGGTACAGCTGCGTCAAATGCCAGATATGGGAATCGTGGTAGCTTCCAGGGCAGCCAGCAAACACATTCATTATTATGCCCTGGGCATCACACACAACCTGGCAGTTGATAGAGGGGAAGCCCTTGCAGTTAATGTAGGCCCTACCCCGCTCACCAGCTGTTTCTTTGATGCGTATGTGCATGCAGTCTATTGCACCCACTACCTCAGGATATTCTGCTATTTGCTGGAAGAGATGCATATTGCTGGCCAATACCTCATGGGAATTGGGGAAATATACATGATCACCAACATGTGCTGACATGGCATCCAGGAACTGGTGCAGTACCCTGGATGCTGATGCCTGTGATATCCCCATCATATCACCAGTTGGTCTCTGGAAGGTACCTATTGCTAGTATTCATAGGCCAACACATACCTTGGTTTCCACTGGAATGGGTTCCCCTCTGTTGGTTCTGTGTGTGAGGCATGGCCTGCACAGCTCAACAATTTGCTGCATGAGGTCTCTGTCCACTCTATAGCGCTCCACTATCTCCAGCTCATGTAGCCCCTGGTAGGTTACCCTGGGCCTGTACACTCTTCTCCATCTCCTCACTGGGGTTTGGTTGGCAGCATTCCCATTGTCACCACCCTCAGCATGTTGCATATGTCTGTTTATGACAGCAATGGCAGCCCCTAACATTTCTTTGTCTCAGTTAAGCCTTTTCAGTATTCACTTCTCTTAGCTTATTGCAGTGCTGCAGTGTCTCTCAGGAATACATGGTGAAAAGTTGTTTGCAGAGTTTTAAGTGCTGGGCTGGGCTGGGTTGGTTTGCTGCCTGTGTAATTGCCTGATTCTGATTATTTCCACCTGCTAGCTCTGCTGATTCTCCCTGGTTAACTTCCTACTGTTTGTTGTGCTTCCTTTTCCCTTTCCATTTCCTCAGGGGGGCAGCGCCGCACACACAAGTGCAAAAACGCGCTAACACGTGCGCACACAGGCTTACACGGCCTAACACTTGCTAATTCCTGCTTAAATGCGCACACACAAGTGCAAATGCGCTTACACAGACTTAACATTACACATGCTAACTCCTGCTTATACACGCGCACACGCGCACATACACGTTGCAAGCATTTTTACATGAAACTTTGGTGATATCCACAGTGTGCACATTCTATTTCTTGACTTTAGCTAGGATACCTGGTGACACACCTCTTCCAGTGATGAGCAACTGACAGCTAACACATGCCACGCTGCTCCAATGAGCTTATCTTCTTTCATACATACCCCCCTCGTGATGTCACCTATGTCCTACTCTGTTACTCCCCTTATCCTAGTCTTACACTCCACTGACTGTGCTCATTTGCTATGTAGACTTGGGATTCACTATCCTTACCCTCATTTGCATAGGATTGCCTACTAATGCTTGGTTACATCTCTTAGACTGGGTTCCCCCCTTAGCAACCTCTACTCGGTAGCCATGCTGTCTTCAGCCTGCCATTGCCTTGCATTGTACATTGAATATTACCATAAATTCCACATTTGTGGGTTTTAAGTTTTATTTTTCTGGTTTTTAGAGCGCAGCCCATTTGCACAGCGCTGCACTACGCTTAAACATCGGACATCGGAGAAAAAAAAATAAATTAATTTTTTTTCATATTGCATCGTGAAACATTGCCAATGGCTGTATATTTGGCCATTGGCATGCTTCCTCTACTGGATGCAAACTTTATTTGGAGCAGTCACGGCTCCATTTTGCTATTTGCAGAACGGTACTCAGTTGTCAACTGAGTACATTTCTGCAAATAATACTGCTCTTACTCGGACAGGTTCAGGTTTCCTGAATCGCAAATCTACCTCATTTGCAAGCCTTTCGGCTGCAATTGAGGTAATTTGCATATCCGAGCCCTGTCCATGTAAGAGCCATTTTTGGAGATCTCTTGCACGCCCCTGCAGGCTGTTCCTGGATCGCTCGGCGGACATGATGGCTGCATGGAGTTTTACTCTACTCTTAGACTCCGTGCAAGCCATCGCGAATCTGGCCCAGTGTCTTTGTACATCATTTTCAAAGCTAAATTTCAAACAAAAAGTCTAATCGCTAGCAGAGCATCACTAATGTCCATACATTTAGTAGGAATAAAATTCAAACCTTTATTAAGTACAGCAGCCTCTGCTTCAGTTAACTCATGACCAGAGATGTTCCAAACTAAAGTTCCTGATTCCACATCCTTTTCACAGTTCGTGTTTGCATTAGGGCAGGAGCCTCCTTCCTTTTCTGCCCTCATTCTCCTTCTGTATCGTTCAACCTCTTTCTCCCCGGGTGTATGGGTAGAGGAAGCATAGGAAAAACCTGTGGTTGTAGTTTCTTCAAATGAATCTTCCATCTGACTACCTCATTATTCAATGGAGCCCGCTCCTGGTTTCCTCTCTGTTGCTCTGCTTCTGTTTCCTCCATCGGTGTCGAATACACCAAATTAATATTCGGTGGTGAAGCAATGTTATATTTCTACTATATGACCATTACGTCCCTCTATTTCTGAGGTTTCAGTCACTTCCGTGCCAATGGAACTAATATGGCTCCCCTGTTGTTGTCTCGATTGATTAATGGACCTTGAATTCCTGTTCTTCTGTGGATATGCTGGTTTATTAGGTGTAGTCCCTTCATTGGTTCCCCGCCTATTGACTGCATTCTCTGATCTCATCACTCTTGATGCTGTATTTCTAGGCCAAGTGAAGACTTGTTGCCCATGTGACCATTTCGAAGACTATTGGCGTTATTTTGTTCCTGTTGTTGCTACCTTCTTCTTGGGATTTTTTATCTACGTTTACTGGGTCTCTACTGGTTTTGGAATATATATATATATATATATATATATATATATATATATATATATATATATATATATATATAAAATGTCAGTGATGTCTGCACATATATATATATATATATATTATATATATATATATATAATATATATATATATTATACAGTTACATCAATAGCCATATATATAAACATCTATGAACACACTTTATGACACAGAAGCAATCCAACGGAATTGAAGTGTACACAAAACACATGCAGCTCTGGTATTATAACTATTAATATTAACCTAATTCACCATAGAAGGGATGGTTGTTGTGTATGTGAAGATTAGAGTGAGGAAGGAATGATGGGTAATGAAATCATGCATCAAGGAGAGTCTGGGTCGGTTGTTCAATAAGTTAACTGGACGGGTATACATGGAGTATGGGGACAGTATAAAAAAGACACAAAACAAGAACCTTTCTCATTCATAATGCATCATGTCACATTGCAACACCTAATTTCACAAACATATGAACATTAACATGTATCAGACATATGTACACCAACTGACTGTCACATTTGTTTTCAGTAGTGAGGAATGCCTGTAGTAAAATGTATATTCTAAACACCATAACATTTGTATATATCTCTCAGATGCCTTAGTGGTAAAGTCAGTGACTGTGGTGTTTATGGTCCTGGGTTCAAGACCTACAAGGGCTGTTAAGTTAGTTTGAGGGCCAGAATAAGGACTGTTGGACGCAGGTGGCTTAAAGAAGTTGTAAGCGGGTTTCCACGGGTTTGTGTGATGGTAGGCGGCGCTTAAACATGGTAAATGGAGAAATGCTTCAAAGGTTTAACCTTTGCTTAACATCGCGCAGACCACAGGCAAACCTGCTTACAACCACTTAAATGTGCGTTATTCACACTTTCCCTACCAGTGTCTACTCTGAGAGGTAAAATAATAACACCTTCAGGATTAGAACCTGCAACCATGTACTCCATCCTCAAAGTAACCTACCACTAAGTTACCTGAGATATACCTATCCCAGTTGTGTATGCAGACAGGTTGAAACACAAAAGGGAGGAATGTGTTGAAATAGGACAACCCGCCATGTACCCAATGAAAGGTGTATGCTCATATATATAGAGAGAGAGCGAGAGAGATTCATAAAGACATGTCGATATATGCAGATCTACATATATATGTAGATATATAGATAGGTTAAAAACATCTGCACATCTATGGAGGTACAGATAAACATATGTAATAATATATATTATAGCTATACACACACACACACATATATATATATATATATATATATATATATATATATATATATATATACACACACACACACACACACACACACACACACACACACACACACACACACACACATATACATACATGTGTGTAGACAGCATCCGAAGTGTTCATATCAAAGTATAACATGGACCATAGCAATCACACATTCCGTCCCCCAAACAATATGAACATGACATATGAAGAGTATATGCCAATACACTATTACAAATATGTTCTATGGACACAGTCACCAACACAACTGCAATGACTGCAAATATCCATGACAGAAATACACAGACAGCTTTCATTTAGCAAAACTTTATTACATTCCGATGTATTGCCAAAAGGATTCAAGGACTAACAGTACCTGCATGCTATACAGGAAGCATTTAACAGTGCCTTAATGAATCAGCCTGCAATTACCATAGTATTAGTCCACTAAGGGACAGGTGTTCACATAGGGAAAGAACACCCACACACATATAGAAGTTGTATAAAAGGGGTTCCTACACACCTGCATGTGCTATGTACACCCAAAAACATCTACCCCACAACCAAAATAATTACATCAATATATACTGTCATACCATAACCAATTATTCAACTCCTGTACAACATCTGCTGAAACCTTAACATACCTGGGCACAGACACACTAACATGGCCCTATGTGAAATAGTTGCTGTTATACAATTGAACAGCTGTTGATGTTACAGAGTTTGTATGAACTAATCCTGTTTCAGAGGGTTGAAAGGTTCATACACCAAGAAGTGTTACCGAGTACTGATTATCAGCACAGTATGATACACATTAACACCAAACTAAATATGTCTGGTAAGCACACTGTAAACCCCCTAACATTATATGCATAGCTATGCAGCCTTGAGCTGGTCAAACATCATGGCCAGACTGAAACATATGCAGAAGTATTAGGTACCGACAAACCCTGCACTAGTAGCAATGTTCAGAAATATAACAGCAGTACTCACATTTAGACAAAATCCTCTAGGCATTACACACAATATATTACTGTTTGTCTCCATACAGCTGTTGCAATAGATTTCAAACAACACTTCCAGGCTGTATTCCCCACAAGTAAGGCAAAGGGACAACGCCCAAGTGGAGTACTCAATTATACTCCACTGTTGCCATGGTATTGGCTAAGGAAGTAGCAGCGCAGCTGATGTGCATGTAATTAGCTACTTAGGAACACCAATTGGTTATCGGGATAGCACATGTTACTGATCTGTAACTATAAAAGGATGCCTTGTCACACATTCAAACCATCTGTAGCTACCTGTAGGACAGTACAAAACACTGAAAGACAAACCGAAAACGAGTATTATAATAGTCAATAACACCTAAAAATACTAAGAAGGTATGTATAACATGTATTATGTCTGTGTATGTAGTACCTGTTCTGTAAGAATTACAGTGTAATCAATGCATATAGTGGAAATAGCTATCTTGTAGCGATGTATTGTTGAGCAGTAGTAATGCTTGTAGTATTCTATGTGTGTACTGCTGTAGGTCACAAGGCAAACTCCTCATACAACACAAGGGATGATATGGGCTTGGAACTCATCAATTCACTTCCAGCCACTGTCAGTGTCAGGATTGGTCCAACAAGTATGTGCTATAACAGGGGATAGTATATGTCAATATATTGTAACAGTCGACATATGTATGGGTGTATAAGTAAGATGAACATGTCAAAGGTGGGCTTACTGTGCAAATATGGTTTGAATTGTGGGATATTGTGCCAATAACTGTGTAATGTACAGTATTTTAGGCAGATCTGTATTCCATTCTACATAGCATTTTTGTTATGTTATGCAAACAGTAGTTATGTCTATTGGCAATTACAATACTCTATAACAGGATACATATCACTTGTATTCATCTGACAGTTTAGCAGCATGATAGCAAAGATAATTGGAAGAGCTAGGTAACTATCCATGCACATAACACATGTAATATCCACCTCTCTAGTATCATTTGCAAGCAATAACAGCTGTGCATGTGTACATGTTATGCAAATGTGTAGTGACCCTTGTTACAGGGCTGAACCTCTCTAGTATTGTTTGCAAGCAATAACAGCTGTGCATGTGTACATGTTATGCAAGTGTGCAGTGACCCTTGTTACAGGGCTGGGCCAAATGGCTATGTGCACACCTACATAGAGAGGATATTGTGAGTAGAGACACACTGGTTGAACTACCAGGTTTGTGTAGCCTAACCTTTCATTGCCAACCTAACAGCCGCTTGCACATACTGTATGTAAGGTAGTGCATAGTACTAGTAATGAAACAGGTTGCATATCATCTTTAACTTCAGTGTAACATCTGCAGTAGGAGTGTAAGATGTAGGAGACTGCTGCCCATGTGTAATAGCTGCTTCATAGGTGATGGCTTACACTATCTGATTATATCCTGATCATGTTGATAGTGGCATCAGAGTCTATTGATACATGACTCTGTTTGGGGAGTGGGTGTCTGTGCCCAACAGAGCTCATGGTCCTGGTGGATATGTGAGTATATTCCCAGGGAAGGAAACAGACATGTAGACACTTGCATCATATGTAATCAACTATCAGGATGTGATGTGATCCTTAGAGGAGGATTGTTGCTAAAGGTAGCTACAATGTTTCCGTAATACCAGTGTTGTCACGTCCATAACACAAATGTTTACATGTGAGCATCACTGTCTAAAACATCATCATAAGAAATAACTAAACTAAATATAGTACTTGGTACTTGTAGTACTGAATGCTCATATAGGCATGTCCACTAGTCAGGTACTGGTGTTTACTAATGTCAGCATTGTGTATGTGGCCATCCTGGGGGAATGTAATCTCTATGCCATGTACACTGCCAAACCCACCTAACACCACACCCCACACATTGTCTGGGATGCAGCTACAGGGGTAAGCTGGAAGGCAGTCCAGTCTACAGCCATGACTGGACTGGACAGTCATGAGGTGTAGGTTAACACATGCATCTCATCATTACAACCAACACATACCCTTACCAGAACACAGTAAGGGCACCCACACACACTACCAGAAATCATACACATTCACAGATGCTTCTAAGTATCTGGCCAAACAAGTGACCTCCCAAGCTGGAAGAGACAGACAACGAAATACACAAACTGTATGACATAGTTTGCATAATTGTGCCACACCTCAGAACACGTGGCCGGAAACATGCCCAACAGTACTCATTTGTGAATGCAAACTCTAGCACTATGTTACACACCAACCTATATGAGGGCATACATACTGTCAGCTGCCTGTCTGCCATGATTAGTCCCATACCCATACACTCAGACCACCTTTTGAACTATACACATGTCTCTGGCATATTCCATGTTTTTGTGCAGGACCTGTGATGCAGTAGCCTGGACTGCATGGAAACACATGTAGGAACTGTCAGGTCTTGTAACACATGCAGGTATGTCCCAAGTCCTGGGTAGCATTCTGCCATTGGCCAGAATGATACTGCAGTACAGGGACAAAAGGATTGTATTCCACAATTGTCTAATGTAGTGGTGCAAGTCAAAGGGTATTCAGTATCTGTCTGCCTGGGATAACATGGTTGACAGACCATGATGCTTTGCCAGACAGGGCCTGAACCTGTCACCCCTGGGAATCTGGATACTGCCTAGGGCTCATGCTTCCCCTATAGTGCCTTCATCATGCACAGTTCAAGTGAAGGTCCACTGCTGTTACAGGGACAGCCAAGCAATAAACTGCGGGTCTCGCTACACAATGATACATGTCAGAAACACTATATGGACACACATATGTCAATCCCTAACATGGAGAACATATCTGTGCAGTGGCTGAGACATGTTTCAATGCTCCAGAGAGCACACCTGCATGACCATGTTATAACACATACCTCACCTCTTGCTCATTATCATTTATTGGAACACACAGGCCACATGTGTGCCCATATTCCTGAAGGATATGTACACCCCCATGCTAGTTGCATTTGCATAGCTTCAAATGCATTATGCTGAGTAACTACCTTTGTGCCAAAGTGGAATTGAAATTGCACCTTGCGACAGATCACCCACCATGCCATGGATTTCCCAACTGTCATAATGTGCTGTAATCTAGAAGATTAGGTTTGAGACAGAAAACCATAATAATGCCTACTCTCAACTATTCCGTTATGAACTAGGAAGACTCCTCATGTACCAACACCTGCACTCAGTGCATGTTGGATTCCATCAACTCCAATGACCTGGATCACAATAGTCACACAAACAGGGCTAACAGTATGCTACACATAGTCAGTCTCCAAAGCCAATGTTATGCTTCCAAAGAGCAAAGTGGTGACTGTCATGGCACCCATGCAGATGGACAATGCATGTGCAAATGCTGAATCCTATACAAATGAGCCTTATGCAGTCACATATGTGCAGTGATTGTGCCATTGAAACAGAACCAAGATTCAACCAAACACAAACAAGAAGGCAAACTAGTGGTACCATGCTTTAAACTGCACCACAGAAGGTAGTAACTGTTGCAAGAGTGAACACACATGAGTGTAGGTGATCCCTGGTCAGCCTCAGTAAGATGCAGATACACCATATAAAACCACACAAAGCTACTGTGAAACTAATCAGCCACATATTATGAGGCCAACCACAGAGCATTCTATAGCTGTATTATTAATCGTAATGGCAACGACACGACCTGCCATGCTGCACAGCACTATGGCATGGGAAGTACTGCACCTACAGAAATAGCACCTGTTCATCCAGATAGGGTCTTGGAGAACCTAAACCCACTCCCACCTCCCCCTCCCAACAGGTACACATAGTTATATATCCATGTACACTACAGAGCCCCTGTAATAACAACTATGCAGGTACAAGCTGCACTCTCTAAAGCCATACATACAGCTTTCATGGGACATGTCAACATCCCAGGGTGTATCCTACACAAACGTAAGAACAATCAGCTCTCCACATACACATCATGTTCAATCATAGCTCCATGTCAGGCTGTGTACACACTGAATGGTGCACAGCAACAGTTATCAGACCCCACAAAGGGGGAGACACCATTGTTAATGGGAAATAGTGCACTAATACTCTGCTGAGTCTGGTCTGTAAGGCCATGAACCATGATCAACGTATTTGATGTACTCTCTACAGATGTAGATGACAGTAAGTTTGATTCACACAGCATATCATGACCTTGCCAGGTCTTAGGACACCATCACCCATACTGTGTTCCAGCTACACTCAGTAAACTAGGTGTATATTCCTATCTCACAGGAGTGGTTGGCAACTGGAATGCTGGCAGAACCAACACTACAGAAGGTGTCTGACTAATACACGCACATCAAACCAGTGCCAGCCACAGTAATACAGGGGTCATTCCTGGTACTCCCCCTCTTTGTTATCTATACCACACAGACTAACACAGAAGACATCTGCCTAGTGATGTTTGCAAATGACTATAAAGCCATGTCCAACCCAGAGATGTTGGACATGCTACACTTAACACATCCTGATCCCAAATAAACACATACTTCATGGACATCCATATCCACTGTTCTAGTACAAGGATCACAACATGCCTGACAGATCTCTGTCCCATATACTTAACATACTCTTGCCATACTATGCATCCCTGTCCAGCGAAGATGCACATTGCCCTCTCTGTGACATGGTGTAATGACCGCATGCCAAATATATCAGTAACCCTGTGGATCAGTTCTGTGGCACTGCTTGAACTGGCCACTGAAACTTACTTGTCTGTTGCCTACAGCTAGGTAACCTGTCTGCCTAGGCTCATAAATGGCCCAGGGCATATAGCCTACTAGTTCACTATGATTATACATGCTATAGTTGATATCCAACTCTGCAAATACCATCAGGCTAGCTATTGTCCCATGTGTTTCACATGTGGAACACAGGCAATACATGGCAGGATGCTACACAGCTGTACATGTAAAACATTCTGTGATCAAGTCTGCAGGGTCACAGGTCCCGTCCCTTAAGGCTATGTATGACTATATATGTGACATATACACAGCATTAAGGTCGATTGCATTAATGTAAATGCATCCAGGCATGTGCTGATAGGTAAAGACACCAGTACAGGCAAACAGACATGCCCACATCAAGACAACATCCACATGGAGTATGAGAAATGTCATCACATGACACACACATATATGGTGATAACATCACATCACCATTAAGTGTCAAATGTGTGTGACTTAAACATGTCAGTGGTGTTCGTGTCATGTAGATTTGCAAAGACTTATTTGTAATCTTAATAAATGTGATACACATGTATGTTCAGCTGTACTTCTGTACGTCTCTGTGAGTTACTGTGACCTGTCTCCATCATTATGTCTTCCAGGTATGCCATGTAGCAGGCTGCCAGCGTACACCTGCTTGGAGGATGAGGTTCTCATCCCATACCTCTTCGATAACCATTCAACACTCTTCAGCCATGTGCCACAGGATGCACAGCAGTGGGATGCCCTGTGGGAGGAACTCCGCAGGAGGGTAAATGATGTTGGTGGTCACAATCACACCGATCAGCAGGTGTGCCGACACTGCACCAACCTCATAAGACGGGCAAAACAGTGTGCTAATGCAATCACCAGGGAACAAGGTGCAACAGGTGGGGGGCCACTCACCCAGCCCCCACTCACACATACCAAGGAGCTACTGGCCAACCTGGGGACACCTGCAGACCTCCATCCACAAGATTTAGCTGGTATTGTGGAGGTGGGTGTCTCTCAACCACCGAGCCTGGAGTTGCCTGGTAAGTCAGTACTGCACATATAACACAACTATATTTCACATAGTTACATGTGTTACTGTACAATATGTAATGTAACATCATATGCAAGGCATGTATGCACACATGCCACATACTATAGTCTGCTACTCTATGTATGCACAGATGTGCATACTCCATAGTATAGTGTATTGTACTGGCTTATGTGCTAACATGGACATTGCACCCTGTAGCTATCACACAGGTGTGGATAATGATCTTACTGCTGTGACACTCCTGTTTAGGTACCTCTGGCATTTTGCAGTGACAGCAGCCTGTGTCAGGTGAGATTGTTATTATTTACCAGGCTTGATAATGCACAGATCATATTAATTGCATGCTATCTGCCATAACACACTTACACATAATGTATGGTGGTCCTGTTAATAGACACTGGTCAGACCTGCAATGCATCACAGTGGTTACCCATGTGAAACAATTGAAGACTATATGAAACACCTACACTAAACCTTCCAAACTGTCATTGCCAGATGTGTGGACAACTGTGAATACAATGGTGGAGGTGTGTTTCACTGTAGGGACAGGTACTACATATCAGCATTACACATGTTGGGAATACAAACAGTACTGTACAGAGAGCATATGTGTGCACACACTCTAAATGTGTTGGAGCTGGAGTATGACCTACCACAGGATACACCCTTGTGGATTATACCCTTGCTATGAATGTCACACAATGTCATGTGCTATCTGACATGTCCATGACATGTAGTGGGCTGACTGCAACACTGCTCAACTATCCTGCAAAACATGATGTCTCACATCCCATACATACCACCCTTTGTCTGCATAACCCTGTCCTCAGTGGAGCATATGACATCTATGGGTGTATGTCATATGGGATAACACTGACATGTGAAATAGATGGCCATCACAACCATTGGACAGAACATGTGTACACATGGCCATGGAGGATGGCCAGAGACATGAAGCAACACACACAGTAGAAGTGATGTACATGTGTGTACACCCTGTTGTACATTGGCTCGACACAATACAACTATGGCCTTTGTGTAATGGTGATATTGCAGATGTGAAACACTAAACATCATACAGGCCTGTGCACAGCTTGTGTAGGCATAACATGAAACCACCACATAACATGTCTTGAACATCTTGAGTGTGTCATGACATGAAAGCATTCACCTATACAGTATCCAAATACATACATGTGTTGCACAACATACACATACAACCACATCAGGCCACAGATACAGTACATTCACCTTGCTGGTGTCAGACATCACTGTCATGCCTGCTCCTCATGTGTGTGAGGTACACAGATGGCATGTGGGACATAGAGTACTGCTAAGTTAGCCATGTGTGGGCATAGTTGCCAGGCATCAGTAATATGGTTGCAGATGTGCAGGGGTGTCATCTGTATACCCTTCTGTGACCTGTGTCACACATTCCACATTAGGGTTTAGTGTGTATACACCTCAGTGACGTGGGTCACATTCCACATTAGATATGTATTGTATGTGAACACAGTCATGGCTATGAACTGTGTCAGTAACTCACACTGTATAGCAATAGTGAAGCCACATGATGCCCTGCAATGGCTATGCACATCAGCTCAATGTGCAGTATGTCACTGCATATTTGTAGGGTGGACAGACAACATTGCGTCAGCTGAAGGCCCATGTTAGTATAACACATCCCTGCATTGGGACACCATTACCGTACTGTAGATTGGAAAGGACACCATTGTGTTACACATGTATGCATGTCATTCAACACGTCAGCAGAAGACATGTCATACTACATGTGATTGGCAAGGTCATATGCCACACATCAGGCTGGTGTACTGTAAACCTGTGCTGGTCTGTGGCACCATTGCAAAGTAGGGACAGCCATGTCAAACATGTGTGTACAGCCACATGCACAATGTCTGTAGACTCAGCTCAGGGGTAGGTGGAATAATGTTGAACAGACATGCACTGCTTTGGGGGAGATATGCAAGCTAGGGCTCAGGCAAACATAGTATTCAGTCGACATACCCTTCTGCTCATGTCCTCACACATAGGGCAGTGGCCAACACAAAGCATCAGTGGCAGATGTACAAAGGTCAGCGATGGTCTGTTAACATGTGGTGTATGTTGCACACACCATGGCAGTGTGGTGCAATGGTGCATAGTGCATGCATTGTGTTGCAGGTATGGGGCATAAGCTACTAACACAAATGGTGCAATACAGGTATGTATGCTAACCACCACTATAATTGTGTAAGGTGCATGCCATCTGCTATAACACATGCATGCTGTTGTGTGCAACTCAGGGATGTATGATAACTACCACTATAATTGTCTAAGCTGAATGCCATCTGCCATATCACCTGCATGTTGCATGCCATTGGGTGCCATAGCATGTGTCTGTGTGTGTCTGTGTGGTATAACTTGTAATGTACAGTTCTTGTCTTCCCTCACAGGTGTTGATGTAGGTGCGTTGCCCTCCTGCAGTCCACCTGATGTTAGTGTCCCCACAGACTCTAGCAGTGATGATGAAAGTATGATTGAGGCACAGGCAGGGTTGTCAGGGGCTGAATCTGTGCCATTGGTTGCCATTCCACCTGTATCCCCCTCATCCTCACACACAGTTCCCCTGCCTACACATACCCCATCACCACTGGCCATAGAGGAAGGACAGTTGGTGGGTGGTAGCATGGAACAGGGAAGTGTGGAGACTATGGAAGGTGTGCCTGCACACCATGATCCCAGTCAACTGACTGGTGATGTCCCACACAGGCATGTGCCCAGTGCTGCTCATAGGAGGACCACTGGCCAACATGCCCCTGAGAGACAAAGCACATCAGCTGGAGTCACCAGATGCATGTTTTGGGCTGTAATGGAGGCACAGGCACATGCTGAATGGCACAACAGAGAAGGTCTGAGGCTTCAGAGGTCTGCTGTCCATTCATTAACTGACAACATCCAGGCAATTGCAAATGCTCACCATCATCTTGCAGATGTTTTGGATAGATGATTGGGTGACATGGTGGGAGTCCTTGACCGTGGCATGTCAATCCTCGAGCGTGGAATGTCTGTGCTGGAACATCTGGTGGGAGTGAGGCATCAGGCACGTGGACGTAGGTCAGCTACATCACCTGTTGAAGGTCTACATGAACATGCTACTGCACATGCCCGCTCCCATAGTGGCGGTAGCAGCAGCAGTGCAGCTGGTGCTGTGCAGTCCACACCAGGACACAGCAGGCCATGTGCACATGGTCCTGGATGGTCCCAACAGGGACACGATTCCAGTGGACATGTGTCATCAGACAGTACCCAATCTGGACCTCTGCCTGGTAGTGCCCGTGCAACCCCTGGCAGGCGCAGGTCACGTGGCCATGGCCAGACACCGTGAACTGTGAAACCTGCCTTGTACAGTCTGCAGCTGTCAATAATACCCCTGTGTAGGCCAGCCACATGCCAGACCTGTGTGCATGCATACACACACACACACACACACACACACACACACACACACACACACACACACACAGAAACAAATGTAGGGCACCTCAACACACACACGCATAACATCCACACATGCCCAATGATATCACAGGCCCTAACACACACACATGATGTCATCCAATGGTGCAGCCTAGGCCTCTGGCAAACATTATCACCCTGTGCATATGATGATGCCTGTGCCACATCCCTGTCATCCACACCATCGGTGCAGGGACATGCTCATATGGTCTGATGCACAGGGTGAACATACTAGGTAGACAATTGTAGATTAATATTGTTGAGTAGTGTTGACAGGCAGCAGACATACCATGTATTACAGTTTTAGAATGCATTTTGTACGTTTGACAGTATGTATCATGTGTAACAACACTAACAGCATGTTGATCTTGATGTTCTGCCTTCCTCTTTCAGGTGTAGTTGCATGTGCCGGGGATGTCAGTGTTTGCAGTTAGTGTCCCATATGTACATGTTGACTACTCACAGGTCTGTATGACAATACCTGCATGCACTTTGTAGCTTCCACATCACAGTTATAATCTCCCATGTTTCAATTATGTTTACTGTTCTAATGATCCAAGAGCATGATAGCTGTGTAGTAAGCTACTGTGTTCAGAGCCATCACATCCATAGTGGGTGACATCACAGGTATAGTTACCTGGAGCAGGGAGGAGGTAAAAGAGTGGTATAGCGGATGACAAGGGTAAAGGCCAGTGGAAATAGTGGCTTCTCATTGGGAAGCAGTAATACCCACTGCCATGACAGGATGCAAACACAGACACACCCACACACTCAGGGATTCACAGACACAGTAACACACACTCTGACACACACACACACAGTTGCCAGTGTTCGGATGAGAACCCCTGCCTATGTGCAAATCATCATTATAGTACTACGCAATTACAAGATGTGCCACAGAGATTACACATGTACAGGTAGTCGGAATGGCCTAAGATCGAGGACATCGACAGGGATACTACAGTGCAGTGAGTGTATGTGGGGAGGGGGTTCATCAGTAGGCTATGTAACAACAAGTCACACCCCAGGGTGTACATGTTAACAGGTGGTTAGAATGCCCATCTAAGATTGATGATATCAACAGGGATACTAGATTGCATTGAGTGGATGGGGGGAGGGCATTAACATTTCACTATGGTAAAATACAGCCTCACTCCAGGGACCGGACAGCCATACACACACACACACACACACACACACACACACACACACACACACACACACACACACACACACACACACACACACTGTGGCATTCACAAAGATATACACCTATGTCACACACATACAGACACTTGACATGTGTGAGGTTCAACCACCTGCCTATGCCTTTCTTTCTACACTTCACTCTGTACTGATGTCAACAACAGTGTTCAGGAGAGTGAAAACATGTGGGATGTATTCCCAACCATACGTGACATATATGGACACACACACACACACATGCCAGTACTGTGAATCAAACACCTGCCTATCTCATGATAGGTATTACAGAAGTACAGCACTATCACATTCACTACAAAGCATACTGACTCTTTCCTTTGCCAACTGTGCTGATATATGCACAATATATGCACAGGGAGGTATTACTGTTACAGGTGTCAAGAGGTTTGCCTTCAGTGTCACCCTTACTGCATTCTACATTGTCTGTCTTCCACTTCAATTAACAAAACCAGACCTTAGCAGTTACACAGGTTATTGTAGGAATGGTTGTAACACACCAGTGAGCTGTCCTCAGTAATCATTCATCTGCAAAGTAGCCCCACCACTTAGTAGTCATGTCCAAACATCTGTCCATACCTCATGTACAGCTTACTGTACTTTGAGCATATCACCATATACAGTTGGCAATGTTGAGGCTGTATTGCAACAGCATGATGTACTAAGACAACAGTCACCTTCAAACATCAGACACTGCACACATGGAATCTAAACAAACATCAATACATGTACACATATGCGGTCTACATCAGTAAGTGGACTAGCAGGTCAAGAGGATACATTCCACACCTTCCCCATGCCATGTGTGAAACATAGCCGAGCATTACACCATAATGGATGTTGTATTCATGTACTGGTAGGACACAACCACCTTCACTGAGTAGCCAAGTGTACATATATGACAACAGCACATATCAGCAAGACACACACAGCATTATTCCATGTCATGCTCCTACAAACTGTTACTTGACAGTGCCATGGTGAAGCCAGGGCACTGTAATGGTCAACAGTGAGCACATCATATTTGCCACACACACCTCATGTTTACTGGAAGAGTGCCAGCAATGTGCTCTGTTAGAGCTAGGCAGTACACTCATTCAAGCATGTGAGGTCTGTGGCTTGTAAACATCTCACCCCAGCATGTACTGGCTATTGTGGTACTAAGGCTAATGTCCAGACAGCACACAGCATGCATGGCTTGCAATTGTTGACATGGGGTATATGTAGGAGCTGTGGGCACACATGGCTGTACATGTCATGAACATATCACCTGTGACTACTCAGGAACATACAGAGCAGAGCTGGATTTCCCTGAGTCTGTCAATACAGGCCTTGTGTAGGTCCTATGATCCTGTTATTTGGGTATGTTTGTAGGCATTGCATTAGGTGGACATGTCTAATGACATACATGCCACATGGGTTGTTGTATGATATGATAGGTGTCATGGGTGACCAGTAGAGAGGGAATATTACCTCTGTTAACATAGATATCAAACCTTATGTACTGTTAGCATGCTATCTGCCATGTGCATGTGTGTAATGACTGTAGCCACCTGTATGTAGAAAGGATAACAAAGCTATGGTAATGTCATTTATGTTGTATGAGTGTGGGATGTACATATCCAGGGCAGGTACAGTTAGGTCATATCCAACCATGAGGGTGTTGTTTACTGGTGTACAGCAACAGTCGACTGTGTTAATGCTGACAACATCTGAGGGACCCTGGTATGTGTACAACTGAGCTGGTTACAAACAGTGGTATTATTGCATTGCATAACACATTATGCAGCTGTGTCTGTACATGGGTACTTTGCACAGTTGATGTAGGCCTAGGTACAGTCCACCAATCGAAGGTTATCTGGTGGTCTACCATACTATGTCATACCACATATGGATGTGTGTTGGTAGTCTGGGGACAAGGTGGTGGATGTATATGAGGATACAACCTAGAATGCAGCGTTTGCCACTGTCACCTGTACCTGACTCATCTGTGATGAGTTATGTCAGAGTAGTGGTCTTTACATGTGAGTAGCCTTTATGAATATGTGGACACCACCACCTGGAATGGTCCATACCAGTGTTATGGCCCACATGTCTGGATCTGAGTTATATGGTGGTAGTGCAATTGTGCACTACAGAGCCTTCAGCCAGGTGTTCCTCACTGCACAGATGTCAGTATTCCCCATTGTAGGTTCTACATTGAGCAAATGGATTACAAAAGCCACACATCTAGCACTGGTTAGCATAAGCATCCAATGCAATTGTCTTGTAGGTGTCAGGGTGTTACTTCTGTGTGTAGGACATTTGCCTTGGAATGCAACTATATGGGTAAATGTGACCTAGGTATTATCCACACTCACTTGAAACATGGATGCATGTGCTCTGTGTCAAAGGCTTGTCATTCAGTCATGACAGCCCAGAATGACAGACACTGGACAACCTCATAATAACAGCAGGACATTGGCTCATTGTTTTGGTCTAGCAGTTGCCACTCATACCATGACATCACTGCGAGTGGCAGTAATGTGCTTGGTAGCAAATGCCACATGTAAGGTGATGGACAGCAGCAGACATTGTGTATATAACCAATGTGAGATATACTTAGTGTAGCAGTCCTGCTAATAATGACAACTACTAACACAGCCGGAGAGGTCATCTTGACACCTGCACCTCAGTACCATTACACAATGTGGCTCACACATTATGCTTGCACATGCCACTGTTCCAAGTATAATGCCACTGTCCACAACCTGCTATCAATGTATGCCTTTCAGGGCAGCAAGGTGTGTGACACATGCTGTAGGTAGCATCCGCCTGTGTGTCCCAGTTAACCTATTGTCTGTCACATCCACACATGCATGATTGTGTATACTTAACATATATATGTCAGTACTTCATGTACATGTATGCATGTGTATCACACAGCACAGACACAGATATATCATTTACAGGCCACATACAGGTATCTGGTAGTAAACCAGTATGATGTGCATATATACTGACAGGTAAGATGTACATAGCTGTAAACCTGTGTGTTTACAATAGGAGTCCATTACAACATGTTCTGTACATGTAAGTGTATGAGCATGCACACTGTGGCCTTCTGTGGTTAGAATTGGAGTGCATCCCAAACAGCCCTGTGCTACTAAGTGTATGAGTGTACCCACTGCCACCTTGTGTAATTTGAGTCAGTGCATCCAAACAAGCCCTTTGTTACTAAGTGTATGAGCATGCCCAGTATAACCTTGTGTAGTTGTAGTCATAGTGCATCCCAAACGGCCCTGTGCTACTAAGTGTATGAGCATGCCCACTGTCACCTTGTGTAATTGGAGTCAATGCATCCAAACAAGTTCTGTGATTCTATGTGTATGAGCATGACCACTGTAACCCTGTATAGTGATAGTAGTTGTCCATTCCACAGATGGGCATACTCCAGTTCAGGTTCCTGTTGTGCTACAACTATACCTCTCAGGCCTACCTATGTACTACCTGCAGATGATGTGTCTTGTTTGTGCATACAGGTTGTAATGGACACCTACTTTAAACACACAGGTTTACAGCTATGTACATCATGACTGTCAGTATCCCTGTTGTTGTCCTCAATCTTAGAAGGGCATTCTGACTGCCTTGGAATGTGTAATCTCTGTGGCGCATCTTGTAACTGTGTAGTACTGTAATAGTGATCTGTAGATAGGCAGGAGTTCTGATCCCACCACTGGCAACTGTTTGTGTGTGTGTGTGTGTGTGTGTGTCAGCAAATGGCTGTGTGTGGTTGTGTGTGTATTTGTGTCTGCATCCTGTCATGACAGCAGGTTTTGCTGCATTCCAAAGAGATACCACCTTTTGCACTGGCCTTTATCCTTGTCAACTGCTAAACCTCTCTTCCCCCCTCCCCACTGCAAGTAATCAGTCCTGTGATGTCACCCAGCTCAGAAGTGGAATCAGAGTAAGTGTAATTGTATGTGTTCTGTGGCACATACCCCAACTGCATACCACTGTACTAGTTACCTTTACATAGGCAAGATGTGTATGCACAATACTGGCAAGTGTGTGTGTTTGTGTGTGTGACTACCCTGTAGCCAGGCATACACATGTGTAATGTCTTTTAACATGCTGCACACCATGGTAGCCATCTGTGGTGACTGGTGTCTACAAAGTATTACATAGTTAGGAATGGTAAAGAATACACAGTCAAGAACGACTACAGTTGGGTATGTTATTTTCCTGTGCCACTGTCGAGCAGTGACACAGAAGTGGTCGCCAGGGTGTAAGTCCATACCCATCATTCCCCCACCCAAACTCCACAATCCCCGGGGTAGATTACATTAGCCATCATTCCCCACCCCAAACTCCACATACACAACAACCATCCCTTCTCTGGTGAACTGATTAAGATTTAAATGTTATAAAACAAGAGATGCCTCTGTTTTGTGTACACGTCAGTTCCTTTGGAACCCTTCTGTGTCACAAAGGGTGTTCAGACATGTGTATATATATATATATATATATATATATATATATATATATATATATATATATATATATATATATATATATATATATATATATATATATATATATATATATATATATATATATATATATATATGTGTGTGTGTGTGTGTGTGTGTGTGTGTGTGTGTATGTACACATCCCATAGGTGCATATATATATATATATATATATATATATATATATATGTAGTTATGACAGTTGGACAGATGTAGACTTGTCTTTGTTGTTTCACAGAGTACAGTACATTCAAAAGTACTGTACATATGTACACAAAGTGACTGTCCCATTTGTTTTCAGTACTGTGGAATACCTTTAGTAAGATGTACATTATAAAATCCATGAAACACGTATACAACCCAGATGGCTTAGTGGTAAGTCCAGTGACGTCAGTATGCATGGCCCAGAGTTCAAGACTTGCAGGCCTTGTTAATACTGTCAATTAGGACTGAATAACACAGTTGTAAGCGAGTGTAAATGTGTTTTTGTGACACTAAGCAGCGGGTACACACAGGTAACAGACATGTACAACTCACAGTACACTTAAGATGCCCTTCTTTGGCAATCCTGCTGATGTCACCCACCTACGAATACACCTCTGGGACTTTTATAATTCAGTAATCCCTATGGTGTGTGCTGTAACTGTCTAATGCTGTAGTGTGATAAGCTAGTTTGATAGATGTTCTAATCCCAGGCAGGCCAAGTGTGTTTGTCTGTCTGAGAAAGAAATTATGCATTTTGGAGTATGCACACTCTTTATAATTCACATACTCACACTTGGCAATCCTGCTGATGTCACCCACCTGGAAATACACTTCTGGGACTGCTGTAACCTAATAATCTCCATAACGTGTGCTATAACTACGTAGTGCTGCAGTAGGGGTTCTATTCCAAGATAGGTCAACTGTGTGTGTCTGTCTGCTTGAGAAAAAACAATGCTTTTTAGAGTATGCACACTCTTTACAATTCACATACTCACCTTTGGCAATCCTGCTGATGTCACCTACCTAGAAATACACCTCTGGGAGTGCTTTACACCAATAATCTCCATAGTGCATGCTGTAACTGCGTAATGCTGTAGTGTGATAAACTAGTTAGGTAGGGGCTCTATTCCAAGACATGGCAGGTGTGTGTGTGTGTTTGACAGTCAGAGCCTGTGTGGAGGTGGCTGTGAGTGTCTAACCACTGGACATGTTGGGGAGCATTGTTTGCAGTTTTCCTATATGGTGTCCGTATTATATGTCACAATGTCCACCTCATGAGGAGTACAGATGTCAATCAGCCAAGGGACTGTGTTGGCAAGCCATACCCCTACATCTGGCAAAAGGCCTGGTGAACAAAGTATGCAACCCTACTATTACCCGGAATACGTTCTGAACCCATGTGTCATACACAAACACACTTGCCTAGAATATCCCGCTATGTTGCTAGTACCCTGCACATTGATGACAGATAGTAGGCATGGTGTGATTGCAGTGGGCTGCAGAGGGCATGGCACCCTGTCCAGCAGTACAATAGGCACATAATTGTGGACAATGTGCCTTCACTATGTTCCCCACTGGATGCCTGCAACATATGTGGTGCCATCAAATGTGATCCACAAAGGCCATACAATGCCTTACACACATGCCCTGTATGGACAGATGCCACTGACACCAGGGAATACCTGTATCATGCTATCAATGCAGGTGCAGGGTCAACCTGCTGTCTATTAGCAGGTCCTGCCACACCAGGCCAGTATTGGCATATCTGATGATAACAGTCTGTGTACACAACATGTGCCAGCCAAACCAGGTACACTTGTACATGTCACTGTACATTATTGTGGGACGTGCACATCCCAGGCAATGTCCATGTCAAGGACTATCAAACACAGACATGGCATGCATTGCAAAGCAATGGCCATACACAATGGTAACCAGGATGACAGGACAGTTCATACAATACCCATCTGTGTGGGACATTGCAGACACTACACCCCTGAATCACACTGCACACCATTGTCGGGTGGCGTGATGCCAAGGATTACACCTCACCCAGCCTTGTACAGCCATCTTGCACAGCCAACCACTACACACCCATGAAGCAATGCACACATGCATGTCAGTACTGGCACCTTGTGTCTGTATGTGGGGTATGATGCTCCCAACCACAGTCACACCCAGTATAACTCCCATTGGCATACCGACTGATGTCAGACATGTTCACATGCCCTAGCCCATAGAACCTCAGGATATCCCCTGTGGTGCATGTTGTACCTGTGCATTACTGCAGTGTGGCAAACTAAGTAGTTAGGAAGTGTATTTGTGAGCCTGGCAAAGTGTGGCAATGTGTCTGAGTCCCTTAGAGAGTGTGGTTGTGTTGACAATGACATCCGTTCATGTGGACAGCCATGTGTGCTACACCTAATGTATGTCTACTATATCTCTGTTGCAGATGTCGCTCACCAGCACACATATATGTTCTTACAGCACACCAACATGTCAGCTATGTGGCACATGGAGTAACTGCATGCACTTGTAATAGTAATGGCTAGTCAGTCAGGGGTTTGAACTCCTGTACTGGTAGGTGTGTGACAGATGATGCTTAGGTTTTAGTCTCCAAGCCCTTCTCTGATGTACTTTGCCTCTGTCTGTCCCTCCCACACACTCTCTGGTGGATGTGGAGTTGTACACCTGCTCAGCAGCAGCTTGTGTTTTGTAAGTGATGGTCATGATCAGGTGATGGCCTCTGCACCTATTGCAGTCCTCCTCTAGCTGATTGCATGTGGAACAGCTGTGGTGACATTCCCATAGCCAGTCGCATGGAAACACAGTACAATATCTAGGAACATCATGTTGGTGTTTGCCCATGACAGTCGCTGTGAGTGGAACCTGGATCTGGTGTTTGGTAAACAGCATCACAGATGATATCTGGATATTCCTCAAACAACATACACAGTGGAAAATAGCCTAAAGACAGGAGGGTGATGTGCCAGACATGACTACAGCATGCAAGTGTAGCTATGCTTCATTGAGACTACTGCCAGTTTAACAAGTTGTGTGTGGTAATGGCTATTCTCCATGTTTTAAAACTGACAAGGCAGTGCTTTGTTTGCGAGGGAACTCCCATCTGTAGGGCCATCTGTGGAATGGTCAGTGTGTGGAACCATTTGTTTCTTGTGTTACTCACTGAACACACATCTGTGAACTGCAGAAGCATAGTGTGAGGATTGCAGTCAGTACATGGTGATAGTGATGAGAGTTACTGCCATTGCATCCCTGATTGGACATATGTCACATGAAACAGTGGTATGACAGTCACTGTCTGAGGTTCTCACAGTGACATGCCAATAATGGGCCACTGTTCATAGCTGCAGTCACAAGTCTTCTACACTTTGCACAGATGTCATGCAGTATATATGCATGTGTTGTGCTCCCTCTGCAAATGTATGCCATCTGTTGTGTTGGGTTGATGGTCATATCTATGCATGCTGTTATAAGTAATCCTGAATGCTGTTGACTATTACTAAGCCATATCTGTGTTAAAACTGCAACACCATAGGCTGTATGGGATTGGAGGTCCCGGCAGAACCTCCTGTCCCACTTCAGCTGGCCATGGCACCATGCACCAGCACATCTGGGGCCCAGCCTTGGACCTCCACCTCTGTTGGCTCTGCACCACCTTCTGGTGGAACCGCCACTGAGGATGGGGCTTGTCCCCCCCTGGGAGCAGGTCCAGACAGGAACTTGTCTGCTGTCGTACAGTCCCGAACGTGGTGCTTAGGGGGCTCAATAAGGGGTTTCAAAGCCAGATACGCCAGCTGGAGGGCAGAGTGTCACATTTAGAGGGTAAGCCTGCCCCTCCTAAACAGCCCCAAGCACAGCCACCTTTGCGGCTGTTTTGGTGCAGTGGTAGCTGCCCATGTGTGGGGACCTCCATCCCACTGTTTCCATTTGGGGGCTCATCGGCTTGTGACTGCTGAACACCCCTCCCTGTCCAAGGTGTATCCTCCCACATGTGTCATGTACCGACCCTGGATGCTGTCTTGTCTGTCATCCTACCCAACCTATCCTCCATGAGCATACCTACTCTTCTTCCCCCACATCCCACTCTCACCCTATGGAAACAAAAGGCCAGTCTGTTCCTAGAACAACATTTGCCCCATACATAGCTGTCCATTTCACACACGTGTCCACTGGACACATGTAACCTTTTTAATCTGCATCACAACATAATCCAGTTGTCCTCACCCCTGTCTCTCAGGCACACGATCCTGGTATGCACAAGACTCCTAAAGGTTCCAGGTACATGTGATGCAGACGACCCCATTGTACACACAACACTACCGGTCCCTCTATGGTAACCCCATTTACCTTTTTCATGATGATGATGTCGCACACAGCACCTTGCATGAGTACTGTTCTCACATAGTGATTGGACAGGAACTGTTGTGTTAATGTAAATAAAATGCACAGAGTGATGTATTTCGCCAATGTACAAATGTTTGCATGTATTAATGACACATGTCTGTCTGAGGGAGTCTTGATATTACATAGGACAACACCACTACATAATACAGGCATTGCTGGTGTTTCCCCTTTTCATTCCTTTTTAATGCTTTGTTGTCACATGGGATGTTCTTGATATATCTATATATGTATATGTATGCATCTATATCTGGACATAAACACACACACATACATCTACATGATGGAATACATTTACTATACTGTTGAATGACTGTGCTGGATGATATGTTTGTGATAACATCCGATGTCTGTATATCTGTCATGGCTTAGTAGTAAATCAGATTGGCTGTGGTGTGCAGGGCCCTGGTTTCGAGCCTTGCAGAGGCCATTCATTTTGTTGCTGGGCAGAACAAGTATGTTGGATATGGAGTGATTATGGCACTTTAAAGCAGTTGTGAGTGGGTGTCTGTGGGTTTGCGTGGAGCTAAGCAATGCTAACCTGTGGGTACAGTTTCTTACAGTCAGTTTGCCTCTACATTACTTCACCAGCGTGATACTCTCATACCGGCGGTCAAACAGGCTTACATCCGTTTGCTCCTGCACTTGCAAATGCACTGCATTTGGTGTTTGCATCTGACACTCATACTCCGGGTGGGAGTGAGGACTATGATATTACCTTGTGATGCCTATTACATCAGATTACATGCCTATAGCATCGGGAATGGCTGCCTATTAGGCGTGAGCATGCCGTTCGACTGTACGAAATCCGTGGCCAGTCCAGAGTTTGATTCATACTATTGATGTGTTCCTCTTACAATCTGCACCTGTCTGACTAATACATGGGAAATGACACCATTCAATACAAACAAGTAATTGGGTTTTGGAACCCACATCCTTCAGCCGAGTCATGCTACTGCATACCTATTATTCTATCATCTTTCTAAGGTTGTAAGTGGAATATGTGCTTTCTGTCCCTATCAGACCTCTCAAACGATTGGGGACAAATATCAACTGAATCAGGGACAAGTCATGACAACATCAGGGACAATCAGGGACACATTTAAAATATTAGTGCTACTAACTTGACACATTGACAGACTCAGAGCATATGAATGAATACACATTTTCTGAGGTAAATGAAGTTTATAACTATTAATTGTTGTCATTATTCATTACGTGTAATTCACCACCTTTCCTCCAAAAGTCACTAGTTTTAGGAGGGATTAAGTGGGACAGAGTTAGAATCTGAGTCAAAATCAGGGACGTCCCTGGAAATCAGGGACAGTTGAGAGGTATGGTCTCTATTTGTTCTCCCAACGGTTTATGTCCTGTCCAGTGGATTTGCTCTTAGTAGTTGAGAGGTATGGGCATAAGCTATGCCCATTTCAGAATATTAATTACATCCTCTGGGTGGTCCTAATACGAATGTGCCTGCCAACACCTGCACTCCTAGGCCCATAATTGCATACCCATAGTTCCCCCCCCGCCACTCCTCTACAGCACTCATCCTTACTGTGGGTGTAGGTGGGGTATAAACACACCACTACACACTCCGCATGTCGGGACACATGTCATATGTTGTGTTGTCCCATGGGTTATCAGGCTTGCACAACCTACTGGTCCATGTACATCTACAGCCTGGTTTGATGAATCATTACAGGGACTGACTCCAATGATCAGTAATTTTTGGGGTGCCCCACAAGGGACATTGATGTCTTTGTTTCAAGATTAGACCTGGCAGGTCAGTCCCACTGGTAGTATCCTGCCGGTGGTCTGGAAAGCAGTGGTATATTTACTTTTATTGTGTGTCTGTATGTCTCACCGGCCTAGCTGGAAGGGGGGGGTTGATGCTACGTGTTACGCGTTTGTTGATTGGACCCCTCACCCCCATATGCATGGCCTGTGAACATATGTAATTCGTAACTGCTATATCATATCCTAGCTATATACATGTGTATATTTACAGTATATATATATATATATATATATATATATATATATATATATATATATATATATATATATATATACATATACAGATATGTATATGTATGCATACATGTATATATTTAAATATTGCTGTCTATATATATATATATATATATATCTAACACATATGGGTCTATGAATGTCTCCATATGTATATATCTATATGTGGTTATATATATATGTATTCTGTCTCTGTATGTATACATTTTAACTATGGAGAGGGAGAGGTATATCTCTATGTCGCTATTGGTAGATATACACACACATACCTCTACATATATACATCTGCATTTGGTTATTCCGTACTTTGCCATGTAGATTACACTTTGCTGCAGTGGGACTCGTAGCAGGTGTGGCTGCTCATTGGGTGACGCCTCTGCCCAATGAACACTTTTGCTTACATCCCTGGGGCTGTCCATATAGGCCCACATTAGCCAACACCTGTACACCTAGACCCATAACTAGCTACCCATAGTTCCCCCACCCGCACCTCCTCTACAGCACCCATCCTTACTCTGGGTCCTGGCCTGGTCTGAACACACCACTACATGCTGCCCACTCTCCACTTCACGGGACCCATGTCATACATGGGTCATCTGGCTTTCCCACTCTTGTATTCCAGGTATGTACACACCCCAGGCAGAATGGTCAGCGTATCACCTTGTTTTGGTCTTATGTCAATTTTTGGGGTGTCCTGCAAGGGACGCTCCTGTCTGTAATCCAAGATTAGTTTTCACGGGTGCACTGTGTACCCACCCTGGTTGTATCCTGCCTGTGGTCTGGGGAGCAGTGGGCTATTTACATTGTTTGCAGGTTTGTGTGTATGTTTCCTGTGTCTGGCTGGGGGGGGCTGGTAGAAGGTCATGCTCCGTGTTTCATGTTTCTTACTTGGGCCCCTCAGATCCATTGGCATAGCCTGTGAACATATGTCATTCTTGTGTGTTGTTTCGTATAATAGCTGTATATCTGTGTATATCTACGCACACACACACACACACACACACACACACACACACACACACACACACACACACACACACACACACACACACACACACACACACACACACACACACACACACACACACACACACACACACACACACACACACACACACATATATATATATATATATATATATATATATATATATATATATATATATATATATATATATATATATATATACATATATGTATATATATATATATATTTATATATATATATATATATATATATATATATATATATATATATATATATATATATATATATATATATATATATATATATATATATATATATATATATATATATATATATATATATATATATATATATATATATATATATATATATATATATATATACACATACATATACATATATATATATGTGTGTGTGTGTGTGTGTGTGTCTGTAAAGCAATGCATACCCCGCGCAAACGCACTTACACATGCTTACTGGTGTTTATATATGCTTAAACCTGCTTACTAGTGCCTTATTCATTATGACACTGACACTTCAATCCAGTTCACTTTTAATTGTTATTTTGCAGGTTATACAGTGGACAGATGTCGAAATATGTTCATGTACAGATTACCAATGGAAAATGGTATGTGCTGCAGTGGGATTTGGAATGGGAATGTCTGGTCATTAGGGGGATGCTCTAACCAATACACTATTGCTGTGCTGCTTCATTTGCATATATACCCATATACCCATGACTCCCGGTTCCCCAAACACCCACCCCAACACCTCACTAACACCGCAGTCATCCATTCTCCAGTTGGATTCGCAGTGTATCTACACCACTACACATTGGCCACTCCCTACTCCTGTAGACCCATCTCATCAGTTGACTCACTCCAAGTATCGTCAGGAATCCCAAACTTTTAGTCCACAAACATTGGTGACATGAGTGACCAAAAGGACACTATTCACAGTTTTTGGGTTGTCTCACATGGGACACACATGTCTTTATTTCAAGATTAGACTCTATACTTCATTACATCCTTACTGCCGTTAACATGACACTACAATAAATTAATAAGTATGACTATGTGGTAACGCACACGTTACACATGAGAGCCTAATTATGTATGAGTTTGGTGTAATTCTTTTACAAATAGACCGGTTTAGTAATTGGCGTTGCCGTAGCAGGCAGATCACAGGAATGATTCCATGTGTGAGAAAGTCCTCACATTTGATTTTTTTAAGCACAGCACTGACTTCAGACATTGTACACACTTCTGCATTTTAGCAGTTTCGTCCCTTCCCCCTTATGCACAACCTATTATTCTATCTACTGCTGAGGTTTGTAAGGGCACATTCATGTTATTTATGTCTGCAAATGGAATGAATGTGTTACAGAGAATGTACTTCTACATATAGATGTATGCATGTGTGTATGCATATATACTTATAACGAACTCGTTGACCTCCACGAGGTGGTCCAATTAGAACCAGCCCATCCAACCATGACACATCTGGATCCATAATTTCATACTCATAGTTCCTCCACCCCACCTGAGTTCAACATACAAGCATACCATCCATTGTCCAGTTGCTATCGCAGCCATGACACACCTCCACACATTGCCCTCTCCCGAGCGTTAATGGCCCTACATGTATGGTGTCCCAACCCATGTATTCTCAGGCTCCCCACCATTTAGTCCTTGAACATACCTGTCCTTGCTTGTGTAATGGTCAGATGGCCAAACATCCTATCAATTTTTGGGTAGTCCCTCCAGGGACTAACCCCTGATTGTAAAGTAGACTTAGCAGATCAACAATATTACTCCCACTAGTAATATCCGGCCTGTGGTGTGAGTAGCACTGCTTTGCTCACTCCTGCCCAGCTTGATATGACATATGCTGACAGCACTATATAATACTGGAGTTCCTGTTGATTCCCTTCTCATTCCTTTTGTATGCTTTATTGTTACGACGTTCATTCTTCATATATATATATATATATATATATATATATATATATATATATAGATACATATATATCTATATATATATATATATATATATATATATATATATATATATATATATATATATATATATATATATATATATATATATATATATATATATATTGTATATTTGTACATACTTATATACATTTCCTATGCTGGGCACTGCTTACACCCGTGCAAGCGCACTCAGACTTGCTTACTGGAACTTATATATGTTTACTGCTGCTTATTTGTGCTTACACCTGCTTACTAGTGCCTTATTCATTATGACAGTACCACTTTGATTGAATGACATTTAGTTAAACATCTCATGCTATACTCTTATGTCGGTTTTACAGCGAAATGACATTCTTTCCACATGGAAAATGATATGTGCTATTGTTGAGCTCGAACCGTGAATGCCTGTTCGTTAGGCAGATGCTCTAAACACTACATTATTGACGTTTACATTGATTCCGCATGTTTTTTTCTATTTGAATGATTTTGATGTGTAAGCTATGCTCAGTGGAGGGCAGTGACGCGCAAACACGCTGTGCTTTGCTTACATTTTCAATATTGCAGCAATACAAATGTATAATAGGGACACGGGGAATCTAATTGTGAAAGTTCTACGGATGGGGCTCAACATTCCACTACATGCTTCTGTGTTTACTACTTCGATTTATTTCACTGTTCATGGACACTCTTGTATGCTTAGCATACATTTCGGTATCCACGGACATTGAATTACTAACTTACTATTAGAGGTGGGCTCTAATAGTAAGCATAGTAGGTTGTGCAACTGTCAGGGCATGTTTATGTTTACGCCTCCGTAGAGCACTTGTACATGCCCCCTGCACTTGCACACATTTCCTGTGCACGTCAAGGGTGCGGCGGCACGCCTTCATGCATATCCATATGGCGCTGCTGCACCATCTGTAATGAGGATGCTCAGCGCAAGGCTAAAATCATCCTTGCGCTGAGCTTCATGAATCCCGGGGAATGTTTAAATCACTTACCTGTATGGCCTAAAAACACATACAGATTGGCAAGATAAACACTATATATATAATATAAATTCCTACACTATATAAATAATAACTATATAAATAAAAACTACAATTTCTTATAGTGATACCACAAGATTAACAGATTAAATAGTAACATTTACATGTTTGATACACAACTCGATGTTATACATTTTCAGTGCAATGAAATTCAATGTCATTTCAGTGTTTTGAGTTTTCGATGTTATGGTCTCAGAGTTTTGAGTTTCGATGTTATAAGAATTAGCCCCCAGATTACTAATCTTCCATGCAGGACTAATCTAGTCCTGTATGGAAGCGTCAGTTTAGGAGGAGGACAGCAGCACGCCATGCATATTAATGAAGGTGCGCTGCCTGACCTCCTAATTCTACATGGAGCGTGGACAAGTGCAGGGGGCATGTCTGAGAGCAGAGCTCTCAGAATAAACATGCCCCTGCAAAGCAGAAACTGTAAATGAATGAGTGAGACTGCTCAGAGGTGTCCACATATCCCCACCAACAGTCCCCATGTGTTCAACAGCAACAGTACATATAACTAAAATGAAAAAAACCCTTTTATTAATTTTTTTACGCCCCCTGCAAAGTAGAACAGCAGAAACTGTAAATGAATGAGTGAGACCACTCATAGGTGTCCGCATATCCCCACCAACAGTCCCCATGTGTTCAACAGCAACAGTACATATAACTAAAACGAAGAAACCCTTTTATTAATTGTTTTTTAAAACCCAGAGTACAGCTAACCGTAGGTGTGTGGGTTTGCCCATCGCTTAGCTCCGGTTAAAGCAGCTGAAAAGGCTGAAGAAGTTAACAAGTAATATATATGCAAATGAAGCAGCACAACAATAGTGTAGTGGTTAGAGCATCCACCTAACGAACAGGCATTCCCGATTCGAGTCCCACTGCAACACATATAATTTTCCATGTGAAATCTGTATATGAACATATTTTTACATCTTTTTGCTGCATAACCTACATAATAACATTTAAATGTGAACTGGAGTACTGCATTAAATGCACATGTGACGTGTCAGTGTCATACTGAATAAGGCACTAGTAAGCAGGTTTAAGCACAAATAAGCAGTAGTAAGCATATATAAGCACTAGTAAGCGTGTTTAAGTGTGTTTGAGTGGGGGTAAACATTGCCTACAAAGATTAAGCAAAGTAGAAGCTAAATGAGTTCAAGGAACTGTAACTGGAGGTTAGCAGTGCTTACCGTCACGCAAACCCGTACAAACCTGCTTACAAACCTGCTTTAAAGTGTCTTAATCACTCTGTACCCAACGGCCCATGTGCTGCCCAGCAACAAAATAAACTGCCTCTGTAAGGACCCTGTACATTATAGCAACAGTAGTTAACCACTAAGCCATCATAGCAATAGATATAAATGAGGTATCAGCAAACTAATCCTCTCCACAGGAAAATCAAACCAAACATGTGAACTGAATCTATGTATAGTGTGAAGTGGTATAACCTGCTACATAACATAAATATGTGAACTGGAGTACTGCAGTAAGCATAGATGTGAGGTGTTATTGTAATAAAGTGTAGAAGTAGTAGAAGTGTAGAATCATGAATACCAGACACATATAGAACCTGTAATGAATAATAAATCACTGCTAAAATGCAAATATAGTGTTAATTAACTATTAAGCAATGCTAACCACAGCACAGCTCAACTTAGTAAGAGTAAGCAATGTGTAGGGGAGCCAGTATAATATGCCTAGCGGTATACCCCTTTAAGCACTGCCAACCTTAGGTAAGCAGGTGTGCCCATAGCTTAGTCTTTTCAAACCCAGCCAATCACAGAAAAGTGCAGGTAATTGGCCATATTTAAACCACACAGGCGGGAATACGTTCCATAACTGGTTGTAGCTTCCTACTGGAGGCAGAATGGCTGGTGTGGGTGAAGGCACTTGTTTTAGAGCGCAGTGCTGGGGCATCCACAAGTCAAAAATTATGTTATGGCTCCTGGTAAAACACCATGAGGAGAGACTACTGCAGAGCCAGTACCAGGGCTCGCAGTATAAAACTGAGGCCTGGGACAGTCTCGCTCATGACCTCACCAGTGCCACAGGTATCCCCTGGACTGGTGAGAAGGTCAGGCACCACCATGCAGACCTGAAGCATTGGAGGGGGGATGTACTGGAACAGTGGATCCAGGAGTCATGGCAGATGGCTAATGCCCCAGTACTAAGTACTCATTCTACTAAGAAGTTAAGAATTGCCTAGCTTGTGTATACTATGGATAAGTATGGCTAAATATCACTGTATTTCTCCAACAGCTGCAGATGAGCGGGCTGCGAACCAGCAAGCCCATGATGTTAGGTTCCAAAGGCTGTGTCACGAGGCAGGTTAGTAATTAGTCTGCATGTACTGTCATAACAAATAAATATAAGAGTCTAAGAAAGCATTGTACCAGTAGAAATAAATGTGTAATAGTCTGTGAATAAAGGTATAACCCCTGGAGTGCTTCTGTTTAGTCTTCTGTCATATGTTGGCGAACTGTTGCATACTATAAATAGTACTGTTGTATTTTAAGCAGTGTCACCCACACTGTGGTATGCAGATAAAATGTGTATGAAGTCCTGCATAACAATGTTGGAAGTGCCAAGAGGTCAGTCATATTGTACAAGTGAGGGAGACTTAGAAAACAATAAAAAGCTTTACACCAATTCCCTGATAGCACAGTGTACTGTGTTGTTAGCTATAATTTTCTGTCACACACAGCAGGGGGTTGAATCCTGGGAGTGCTACTAAGTTGTATGCATAATCATACCCCACAACTGTACAGATTTTGTTACAATGTTCAGATAGAAAGCTGTATGCATAATTACACCCAACAACTGTACATAATTTGCTAGAATGTTCAAATTGAAAGTTGTATGCATATTCATACCCCACAACTGTTCCAATCTGTCCAGCATGTCCAGATAAATGGCCCATATCATCAGCCTGGTACCCCATCCCCCTGACAAATCAGTGTGATGATCCAAGAAATGTAGGCAGCCGTTAATGACATATAACTGATAGTCAAACATGTACATAGTCATAGAATGTATATGAAAACAAACCTGTCATTCTAGCTCATCACCCAAAGTGTATGACAGCAATTCTCAACATATGTTACATTAACACCTGCAGTCTGTCATGCCTGTATGTAAGACACAGGTCATGTATATAATAATCTATAAACATACCAGTGTACAATATAAGGCCATTGTGTAGTGTAATAATACATGTAAGGGAAAGATCAATGCAGTGACTAGGAATGTTGTGAAAACTACAAGGATATATTAGTTGTTAATTGAACTCTCTCTCTCATCCCTACCGTATGTGCAAAATAACCCAATGACACTCCTCAACTGGTATGTTTACATTCCAAACTTTTGTTGGGACATATGTCCTAATGGTTAATAAATATTCACATTTGTTTCTATGCATGTGCCATGTTAAGATACACCCATAGTGGGGGCCTGTTGCCATCAATGAAACCTGCATGCTCTTGTAATGGCCAATGTTGTTCCATATATGCATGTGATCTGCTTGCTCTGCAACTGTGTTAAATCTGGTGTTTCGGGTTAATGGGAATAGCTATGCATGCTGTTATAACTAATCCTGAATGCTGTTGACTGTTACTAACCCATATCTGTCATAAACCTGCGACAAAATAGCTCGTATGGGAAGGCCGGTCCCAGCAGCCCCACCTGTCCCACCTCAGCTGGCCATGGCACTGGGCTGAGCACATCTGGGGCTCAGCCTGGGACCTCCTCCTCCGTGGGCCCTGCGCCACCTTTGGGTGGAACCACTGCAGGGGATGGGGCTCGCCCCCCCTCGGAGCGGGCACGGAAGAGAACCTGAAACCTGTCAACAGGTCCGGGCCGTGGTGCGTAGGGAGCTCGATCTGGAGTATCGAGACCAACTACACCAGCTTGAGGGCCGAGTGGCACTATTAGAGGGTGAGCCTGCCCCTCCTACACAGCCCCCAGCACAGCCACCTTTGGGGCCGTGAAGGTGCAGTGGTGACTGCCCATCGGTGGGGACCTCAGTCCCACTGTTTCCAGTTGGAGCTCATGGGCTTGCGACTTCCAAACACCCCTCCCTGTCCAAAGTGTTTACCACCCACGTGTCATATACCAGCCCTGTATGTGTCTTGTTTGTCTTGTCTGTTAACCTACCCACCCTAACTCCCCAAATATATCTACTACCCCTCCCCAACATCCCACTCTCACATGAAAAAAAGGGCAATCTGTTCCCACAAAAAAATCTTGCCCCAGAAATAGCTGTCCATTTTGCACACGTGTCCACTGGACACGTAATCTGGTCTAATTGGCATCACAATGAATATATGTTGTCCTCACTCTTCTCCCAGAGGTTTGAGGGTCCAAATGTACCTGCAAATTTAGTGTATATGCACAGCTGTTGCTGTAGAAGAAATGTGCAGCTATGGACCTTTCCTATACCCTTCCTGCACATGCCTAACTATTTTCCTTACTGTCTTTCCCTCTTTGTGCCTCTTTTTTTCACCACTTTCCTATCAACCCCTTTTTCTTTTTTTTTAAAGAAATTAGCGCGGGGGTAAGTGGTAGTAAGCACTTTTAAGCAGCAGTAAACTGGTTTGTGCGGGTTTGCCCGGGGGTAAGCAATGCCTACACAGGTTGAGCAATTCCGAAGATAACTGACTGTAAGAAAACATAAAGGGAAGTTGGCAATGCTTATTGCCGCATAAACTCACGCAAACCCGCTTACAACTGCTTAAACGTGCCTTAATCACTCTGTTTCCAATGGCCCTTGTTCTGCCCAGCAACAAAATAAACTGCCTCTCTAAGGATTGAACCCAGGAGCCTGCACTCCATGCACAAAGTGATTTACCACTAAACCATGGCAGATATGCATAACCTAATGTTTTCACAAACATATCATCCAGCACAATCAGTCAACAGTACAGGAAATGTAGTAATATCATACCACACAACCTGTTAATGCAAGATGTCTGGACAAAGTATGCCACACTGTGGGTACAAATAGGGATGTATGTCAACTAATGCTCTAATACACTTAAAATGTTGCTAATTACACAGTTATATGTAGTAGAACACATATGTAGAAGGGGATGAAGTCTGAAACACAAAAGTATCGGCACTAGTTACTGACTTCAGTGCTGCGATCATCCATGTCAATTGCCAAGAGAATGAGGTACAGGCCAAAATATGAGCCGAACATGCATGGACATACGGACAGATATATATCTGTAAATGTAAACAGACAGCGATATGTAGATATATATATTGATGTATGACTCACAAATAATCATTTAACATCAATTGTATATATATATATATACATATATATGTTCATATGTATATATATATATATATATATATATATACATACATATATATATTTTATATATATTATATATATATATACATATATATATATATATATATATATATATATATATATATATATATATATATATATATATATATATATATATATATATATATATATATACATATATATATATATATATATATATATATATATAGATAGAGCTATATGAGATACATATAGGTACATATACACAGACAGAAGGTATTAGTAGCCAAACATATGTAGAAGTAGTGTGGAAGTACTAGGTGCAAAGTATATCCGCACTATGAGTCACCACCACATGACACAGCCACCCTATAAGAGCACAATAAAAATACTTAAAATCCACTTGATTAGTACATTGTCCTTAAAGGGCAATTATGTAAAAATTTTCTTGTAAAATATATACTACGTCTGTATTTTCATTAAAAACATATACAAAAAATATACATAGACAATACATCATCCAATATATAATAAGTATTTATAATGATTTATGCTCAATAACAAAATTAATCATACTGTTTTTGTTTAAAATCTAGCATTGGTTTAATGGTCACCATATTATTTAACCCTGGTATTTTATCAGCATCAAGCCTTATAATCCATTTGTATTCAGATACATCCAATTTATTATTTATGTCACCAAGTCTTAAATTTCTATTTATCACCTCCAATAATTTAAATTTAAAGTTATGTAGTGTCCCTTTTTCCTTTTTATGTTGGGCTAATGCATTAGAGGAGATATTTCTTCTCATTTCTGACTTGTGTTCAACAATACGATCTTTTAAAGTCCTTGAGTATTTCCCCACATAAAATTCTGAACATTGTGTACAAGTAGCTGAATATACCACCATCGTAGTTCTACAAGTTGCTTGACATTTGATTCCATATCTTGATTTATTTGTTGGATGTTCAAAAAACTTTTTAACACAAATATCAGAGCAACAACTACATGCATGACATGGAGTTGTTCCCACATTATGTGTTATTTGCTGTAACAAATTCACCTCAAAGTCTTTGTAACATAGCCTTCTCTTCAAATTATTCATATTCCTATATGCAAACCTGGGTACATGTCCCAGTATTGCACATAGTTCAGGTTGAGCCATTAGAATCCGACAGTTTTTTCTAATTATTGCCTCAACAAATTTAGTCATACAGTTGTGTGTGGTAACATATCTTAATACAGAATATGAATTGTTGGCTTCCTCATTCGTAAATGTGTAGTTACTAAAATATGAACTTGCGTGTTTCTATTTTTCAATATATTATTCCTTATTTCCATCATATGTTTCATATTATACCCTCTACTTTGAAATTCATCACATAATGTAGCCATTTGTTCCTCACATTTACGCTGATCAGTGTTTAATCTACTAACTCTTAATAACTGACTCTTGACAACACCACCAAACACATGTCGAGCATGCATGCTTTTAGCATGCGTATACTTATTAACCTGTACATTCTTTCTATACACACATGTTCCTAATTCATCATTATCATCTTTGTATATGTCAACATCTAAAAAAGACATTTTATTATTAGAAAAGTTCACAGTGAACTTCCAAAAATCTGTTGTGTTATTCAAGTAATGCACAAACTCATTTAATTGCTGTTCATTTCCTTCCCACAATAAAAAACAGTCATCTACAAAACGCTGATAAAAAAGTATGTTACTCCTAAATAAATTAACATCACTGAAAACATGTTGTTTTTCCCACTGGCTCAATACAATGTTAGCGTATGTGTTAGCCATGGGCGTACCCATGGCTACGCCTGATATCTGTAAATATGATTGCTTATTGAACAAAAAGACATTCTTCTCTAAAACAACATCTATAATGCTGCATAGGATCTCAATCTCTTTCCCTTTCATCATAGAATTCTGACATAAAAACTCACAAATGGCATTAACTCCATATTTGTTTGGTATGACTGCAAAATGTGACGCTATATCCATAGTCACCATTGTATATTTACAATTCCTATTATTATCATATCAAAAATACAATTTTTTTTTAAAAATCATTGGTGTCTTTAGTGTAACTGGGACATGAAGTTAAATATTTGCTTAATTTTTCCTGCACAAAAATGGAAAGGGGTTCCATTGACCATCCCGTTCCAGAGACTACAGGTCTCATTGGTGGTGTGGTGAGGGATTTATGCAGCTTAGGTATTCCATATATCACCGGAATTACCAGAGTTGGAACTGAAAAATAAAGAGCTCCAATGTAATGTCACCTTGTGTCGGCATCTCATATACAAACATATTAACTTCACTAAGAATTTTTCTAACTTCGGCAAATGTAATTTCTCTAAACACATATTTGTCATTCAAAAATTGATGCATTAAGTCAATGTATGTTACTTTATCAAAAATCACTGTCGCTCCACCCTTATTGGCTTGTTTGATGATAATATCTTTATTATTAACCAGTTGTCTATATGCCAGCGACTCTTCATATGTTATATTATAAGCTTTTACTTTCAACCTATTCATAGAAATATCATTATATAACTGTCTCAGTTCATCCTCACACACAGCATTAAATGCATTTAATATTGGAAAATTATTTGGGATAAATGTACTTCTCTTTTTAAATTTATCAGATATAGCAGCCTGACTGTCCTTAAAAATCATTTTCAGACACACATTTCTGACAAACACCTTCAAGTCAGTTAGTGCCTCCACAATTGTAACACTGTTGCTGAGAATGAATTGCAAGCCCTTGTTTAAAAGTTTCTCTATTTCAATAGTCAAAGGAGAGGTAGAAAAATTCAAAACAGAAGTACATGGCTTACCATTCATCTGCAACCCTGCATGCTGTTCGGTAACGGGCTGTCGTTTTTTTCTTTTTCCTGTCACCAAGTTTGTGCATTGTTGGGAGCGTCCTCTCAACTGAGGGTGCTTCTTGACATCTGCCTTCTCCGGTAGTTTTGGCACTATTGGTTGAGATAAGCTTAAAAAAATCTCAGCTTGTTTTTTTTAGTTTTTGATGCTGGCATTAATCCACATGAAGTTTGTCCTCTCTCAACTTTGTCATTAACGCAGCCGATGCTGCCTCGGTTTGATTGATATGATCTCTTTAGCCAATCACGGCGTGCATAGTCGCCTCTGTCGCATCCTTGCCATTTTGATTGAATTGCTGCAATGTCAGGACCTGCCCCTCCTGGTTGAGCAGATTATTTTCAAATTCTACAAAAGTGCCCAGCTCATCCATTCTGTTTCTTTTCTCCTTCGAATGGAAGTTTTTGATGTTACTATTCAGATGGGTCCTCAGCCAAGAAAAAATATGACCCATCCGAAAATCATTTTTATCCCTTTGTAATTTATGTTTTTTAATGGCCTGTAATTTGCTGTCCAACATATTCATTCTATTTAACATTAATTGATATGAGTTTGAAATACACATAAAGTCATTGGGCAGGATTCACAAAGCCTCCATGTAACAGTTACAAGTCTTACACGGAGGCCGCAGTTAAACAGTGTGACGTCAGTATGCCATGCATATTCATGAGGGCATGCTGACTCACACCCAAGGCTAACACGGTCCGTGTAAGAAAGTAGGGGGCGTGTCCGCAGGGCGAGTCCTGCAAACTGACACGCCCCCAGAAGAGTAACAGTCCCGAAAGTAAACCCCCACGAGAGAGTCCGCGTAAATGTCAATAAACACAACACAACACATGCCCCCACAGACTATAAACATAAAATGTAAAAATGAACATGTTATATATATTTTTTTATAAGTTTTAAAGATGTTTGCCAGTAATTGCGCTCGTTTACGCGGGCGTGCCCGTCGCTTAGCCACAGTTAGCAGTCAGTGGAAAAGCATATAAGATCTAAATATGCAAAGTAAGCCAAGAAGCAAAAGCATAGCTGTAGAGACGTCGGCTGAAGAGGAGGCAGTCACAGTTCGAGCCCCAACAACATCAATTTTTATTTCTAGTGAAATAAGCACAAAACAATTCCCTGACATATATGTACATATATATAATTATATTTTATGTAAAATGTAATGAAATGGGCCATGTATTTTGAAGAAATGTGAGATAATAAAAAAAAAAATGTCAGAAGTGCCTATAGCTGAGCTACGCTCTAACAAGCTGAGTATATCTGCCCATAGGTGAGCAGTGGTTTAACAGGTGTAAAATGAGTGCCCGGGGTTGAGCAGCATTTTAACATGCTGAAACTGTGTGCCCGTAGCTGAGCTGAGCGTAATATGCATGCTGTTAGCCAAATGACGTGTAAACCAGCGTAACCCATTTGCGCGGAGCTGCGCACCGCGCCAACAAGCTAACCGGCGGTCAACATTGAGCAAGCTGTATCAAAACTGCCTTTACACAGACACACCTCCTAGCCTGTGTAGACAGTCATAAAATAAAAAAGCAATGGCCAGGCTCGAACTCAGGATACCATGCACCATAGTCAAAGTACTGAACCACTAAGCCATGACAGTAGCTCTTAGAAATGCAGTATTAGCATATATATAGGAATGAATGGAAAGAGAAGCATGACAAAGCAGGTTTTGTGAAGCTGATACATTTCCAAAATGGCCAATCACAGATATGTGCGGGAAAAATGGCATATATAAGCCCCATAGGCGGGAATACACAGCATAACTGATTGTGGAACCCATTTGCAGTCAGGATGGCAGGTGTAGGAGAGGGTAGTTGCTTCCGAGCACAGAGGTGGGGCATTGAGGAGTCCAAATATATGGTTTGGCTCCTCATTCACGATCATGAGGCCCAACTCATGCAGAGCCAGGTCCTGTGGGGAGCATACAAGGCTGAGGCATGGGACCGGTTGGCACATGATCTCACCAGTGCCACAGGAATACCAAGGACTGGTGAACAGGTCCGTCACCACCATGTGGACCTGAAGAGACGGAAGCAGGACCAACTGAACCGTTGGATCCAGGAGGTCCGGCAAATGCCCAACGCCCCACTACTGAGTAAGTTACATGTAATTATTTATGTAAGAAATTAACCTAGCTGATATTATGGAGATGTGTATTCCAATATTACTTAATTTATATTACAGCTGCAGGTGTCCGTTCTGCAAATCATCGAGCCTATGCCAATAGGCTTGTGCGGTTGCGCCACCAGGCAGGTTAGTAATTCTCTCCCTGTAACTGTTAAAAAATATAAGTATGACAGCTTGCAAAAGAGTGCAGTGTAGTCACTTATTAATAAAAAGTTCAAGTAACAGTGTAAGAGAGATTCTGCTAGTACTGTGTGATTACATAAGTGTGATGCAGCCTATAATCCAAAAATAAAAATGAAACAAGTCTGAAATAAAGATGTTCCACCTGTAATGTAATAGTACATAACCTGCAGCAGGCTGTAAATTACAGCTACACAAGCTGAGTACAACACATGTGTGAAATATATCCCTGTTTAAAATCTGAAACATGACAGAAGTGAGACTGTTGGAAAGGATTGTTGTAACCAAGTAAAACATGTCAATAAAGCCTAGAATTAAGTACCATCCTGAATTGTAAAAATAAAACAAGTGAGAGTGTGAGAAAGAGGTATGAATCCACCAAGAAAGTTGTAATAACTACTGAATAAAGTATACTGCAGTCAGTACAGAATGAAATGAATGTGACAGGCACAACCAAAGAGTGAAATGTGTGCAATAAAGTACTGAAGCTGGAATGTCTGTCCCACAATTTGGATATGTTGCTGTACCTTTGCAATATGCAGATAGTATGGTTGTATGAAATACCAAACATCCACAGTTGTCTAGAGCCATATAAATCAAATGTAGCAGGATGCTGTAGCTGAACAGAGCCAGATATGAACGTGTATGAATAAAAATGCAATGTATATTAATGTAGCAGTAACATTCCCATCACCAACATGCCTAAGTTTACACATAGGAAACTGTAGTCAGACCTGTAGGGTGTATATATCTGCAGCTAGTAGAAATGTACAGCATATGTATAGGTATTTGAAGTTGTTAATGAAATATTTCTTCACCCTACCCTATAACCACAAATAATCCATTCCACATGAAATGGGTATGTGTATTCACAATTAATTCCCCTGGACATTTGTCCTGTTGGTTCATACATATTTGCATGTACGTTGATGCATGTGCCCTGTTCATACATCCAAACCTGATGGCCTGTTGCCATCAATCAACCCTGCATGCTGTTGGATTGTGTACTGTTGTTCAAATTATGCATGTGTTATGCTTGCTGTTCAATGTCTTGAATTTATGGGTGTTTGGTTAATGGGAATACTAATGCATGCTGTTACAACTAATTGTGAATGGTATTGTTTGTTACTAACCCAAACTGTCATAAAATATTGCAAAACATAGGACGACAGGGAAGGCGGGTTCCAGCGGACCCACCTCTCCCACCTCAGCTGGCGAGTGCACCTGGCACTAGTGCCCAGGCCGGACCCTCATCCAGTGGCCCTGTGCCACCTTCGGGTGGAAGCGCTGCAGGGGATGGGGCTCGTCCCCCCTCTGCAAGCGTGGCCGGAGGAGACCGTCCACTCACCCTCCATAGTGTCGGGACTGTGGTGCGTGGGGAGATCAGGCATTCTGTGCTTGAGCCCCTACGCCAGCTTGAAGCACAGGTAGCACAACTCATGGGCGTGCCTGCTGACCGTCCTACACAGCCCCCAGCACAGCCCCATCCTGGGCAGTGAAGGCACAGTGGCAACTGCCCATGGGTGGGGATCTCAGTTCCACTGTTGCCATCTGTGGACTCATGGGCTCGAGATTTCCAAACATCCGTCCCCGTCAATTGTGTTTCCCCCCCACATGTGTCATATACCACCCCTGTATGCATCTTGTTTGTCTTGTCTGTTAACCTCCCCTACCTACCTCCCCAACTATACCTACTTCCCGTACCTGACATTCCACTCTCACTTGAAAAAAAAAAAAAAACAGCACTCTGTTCCCGCAAAAAAATTACGCCCCATACATAGCTGCCCATTTCACAGACATGTCTACTGGACATCTGAACTGGCAATTACAATTGGCTGTACAACAAATATTGTTGTCCTCACCCCTCTCTCAGGGGTGGAAGGTTTCAAATTTCACACCAAATTACACATGCATGCACAGCTGTTGCTGATAAAGAAATGTGCAGCTATGGGCCTTTCCTACACCCTTACTGCAAATCCTGAGCTTGTTTCCTTACTATCCTACCCTCTTTGTGACCCCTTTTTCACCACTTTCCTGTCTCCCCATTTTCATTTCTTTCAAAGAAATTAGCACGGGTGTGCGCAAGATTAAGCACTTTTAAGCAGTTGTAAGCAGGTATGCGCTTGTGTGCACTTAGCTACGCATGTGTGCGCGAAGCTAAATGCCAGTGCGCATGCGTGAGCTCCGCGCAAACCAGCACTACCCCGCTTACAACTGCTTAAAAGTGCCTTAGTCACTCTGAATGACAAGGCCTGTAGTCTGCTCAGAAGCAAAATAAAATCCCACTGTCAGTCCCGAACCCAGGACCTTGGAAACAGTAGTCTGCATGACTTACCACTAAGCAATGACTGCTATACAAGAACATTCTGCTGAAAGAAATATATCATGAAATAGTAGGAATGAATGTAAAGGGAATATAGGAAGTCTAGTACACAAAGCATGTCATGTATATTTACTGTCAAATCTAGTGGATTTGTAAAATATTAGTGTGTGAAGAGAAACAGCCATGCTAGTTGGTAGCTAGTAGGTAATAATGTCACAGTAGCACCTTGCAAGCCACACACATACTCAGAGCAGAATAAACACTGCTTTCATTGCACCCTCTGGAGGTAGAGACAGAGAGAGAGACAGAGCAAAGAAAGAAAATTTAAAACAACAAAACAAACAAGTTGTCATCACAACCTGACACTGCCAAGCCAATCTGAAGCTGGCAAGTGAAGCAGCAGCAGGCCAACCATCACAAAGCCAACGCAAACAGCTGTAACAAACACAGGTAATGTAAAGTAATAATATAATAGTCTACATACTGTGAACCCTCCATATGTGTTATTGGTCTGTATCTATGTATATGAAGATGTGCATAGGGCAGGGGACATACTGCAACTGTCACTGAAGGCTGTACATACATATGTATATGAAGGTAACTATGTTCACATATCAATGTAGGTTGTAGTGCAATGTACAATGTAGGTTGTACAGTAATGGATGTTTATCAGTACGTTAGTGTGTGTATACATATGTGTAAATAAAAAGGTTTATATATATATCTATCATATGTATATATATATCGATATGTATATCGATATATATATATATATATATATATATATATATATATATATATATATATGCATATATGTATACATAGAGAGGGATGTAGAAATACATAGACATATATAGATACATAGAATATGTACATACATATATATGTAATACACACATACATATATAGATATATGTAGATACATATACATATACAGACAGATCTGACTGTCTACAGATATGCCTGTATATGACTCTCTCTCTCTCTCTGTCCCACCCCCTCTCTCTCTCTCTCTGTCTCTCTCTCTCTCTCTCTCCCCCTCTCTCTCCATATATATATATATATATATATATATATATATATATATATATATATATATATATATATATATATATATATATATATATATATATATATATATATATATATATATATATATATATATATATATATATATATACTGAGCTGAGTGAGGCACATGCGTGCAGATGTATTGCAACAGGTGCCCGGTGACAAAGGCATGGAGTGAACACCAGTGTGGATACTGGAGTACCATACCCCATTCCAAAACACTTACACCAGTAACCACCACATATGTGCTTGCCTGCCCACCACTGCATGTGTCAGGGGGAACAGGGGCAACAAGTGTACAATAGGCTCCCCATTGATATTCACAGTGGCACACTAGTCCTGTAATACCTGTACATGGTATGTGTCAGCAGACATGGTGTGTCAGCTATGGACATGTAGGTCACTGTACCCCTCTACACCCCACAATGTTCTACATGGTATGCACCTCCCATGTGAGCTACAGATATGGAGAAGGACACAGTCATACGTAAGAAACTGTGACAATGCACTCAAACACATTACCTATGCAGAGTGACTGACAAGACCACAGAGCGCACCCATACTACCTACATAGAGGGTACCACTGCTGGATATACATAGTTAAGTCACACCCATGACAGTTATCCAACAACCATGGTAACACCTCACAACATCCACAACCTAAATGACCTATGTCTGTCATCCTTGTCACCGCAGTAAAGAGCACATGGTGGAGGTACAGGTTCCTACCCACAGATAAGACATACCCTGGAGTAAACCACACAGCATTAAGAAGCAAGGCTCCCCATGAGTAGATGTCAGACATACCCCTGCTGAATGTTATGCAGATAGGTAATATGCCATATGAGTCACCCTGTGTAACTGTTTGACAGGAGCAGGAATGATCACATCACATGTGTCACAAGGGGCAGGGTAGCATAACAGTATGCTGCTGTAGGCCCAGGGCCAATAGCATACTACCTACCTAAGACACAATGCACACGCACGAACCCATTGCAAACCAACTATGTGAGGTGGAATGAGTGTGCCAGTGACTGGGTGCATGTTATGTAATGGTGTGATTGCTCACCATGACTGTCTGTCTGTCATGGTAGTGTGTGTCCTTGGTGTGAGGCCAGAGACAGATGTGTGAGGTATTGCGATCCAAACATACTACATTGCCATATGTTGTGCTGTGTTACCCTATATGTGACTGCAGTGTAGGTAGGGTTATGGCAAGTAAGAGTAGTGTGCATTACCAGTAAAATATGTAACGTGCATTGCATGCAGTGCATGGGTTGATAATGTTCCCCATACAGTACCTTGATACAAACCCCCAGTTTGAGGTTGTGCATTGGACCTGAATCAGTGTGCTGACTGCTGGAGTATACTAGTCTGTCGTTTGGAGTGTGCCAGGTACTGTTGCACAATTGTCAGCTGAGCACTGATATCTGGTCATTTACATGTGTATCCCCCAAAAGACAGACAGATGCTATATATGGGAGTTAAGTTATATCACTACAGTCGAGTATTATGTGTATTATGTGTGCCATATTTTGCTGACATATATTGCTGACATATTTTTCTTTTCCTTTTCAGGGCTATAGTTCACCAGCGAAACCCTACCTACTCCGCTGCGGGGGATGAGGAGATACACCAGAGCCTGGTGCGGGATTTTGCAATACTCTTTTCCCGCACCAGCCAGAACCAGCAGGAGAGCGCTGCACTGTGGCAAGACCTGGTCCATCAGGTAAATGACATAGGCACGCATAACCGGACATATGAGCAGGTACGCCATCACTGCAGTGATTTAATTAGAAATGTCCGTCAGCGTGTGACGGATATCCACAGGCAACAGCTTGCCACAGGTGGTGGGGTGGTTATACATCCCCCCCTCACCAGACTGGAGGGACTACTCCTAAGTGTTGTGGCTCCAGCCTAACAGCAACAACAGCAGCAGCATACATGCATAATGATGGAGGCTGGAGCCACCCAGCAGCAGGACTCGGAGCGTGCAGGTAACATGCCATATGTATAGTTGACTGTTCTGTACACTGGTAGTTTATGCATGTGTGAGGTGTGTCCTCGGTTTGTAGCTGTTATCTTGGTAATTATTTTGCAAGAGTGATATTCTCAATATCAGCAGTAGACCTGTGGAAGCCAACTGTTGTACTACTGAACTGTATCATACTCATAGTATCAATGGCAGAGTTGTGCCCACTGACAATAAATGTCTCATTTCTGCAGGTCCCTCTGGTGTAACAGCAAGGCAGCCTATCCATGCTGGTGAGTGTGTAATAACAATACCTTCAATACTCTTGATACTAATAGTAATAATAGGCTCAAACAGTAGTGCTATGTGTTTGATTGCAAGTGTGTTTGTGTCTGTGTGTTGATATCTCATATACTGAGGAGTGTGCATGTGTGCATGTGTGCATGTGTGCATGTGTGCATGTGTGCATGTGCACCTGTGTGCATGTGTGCATGTGTGCATGTGTGCATGTGTGCATGTGCGCAGTGTGCATGTGTGCATGTGCGCATGTGTGCATGTGTGTATCAGTGGTAACATTGTGTACACATTGTAAACTGTGTTTCCTGTCTTACTCCCACAGGTTCTGGTGCTGCTCTGGTGTTGTGCAGCAGGGAACCTGAATCAGCTGCCGTGGATAGTGATAATGATGATACCTATGTAATGGCACAGGGAGGTGTGCCAGGGTCCGTCGTTGGTCAGCCAATTGACAGTACACAGCTGTCGACCCCATCAATGCACACAGTCATCCTGCCAATACATCCTTTGTCACCAATGTCCCTAGGTGATGGACAGGATACAGTGGGCATTGACCAGGGTAATGTGGTATCAGTGGCACATGCATCCCCACACAGCAGCCATGGCCAGGGTCCTGACATGGTACCACACAGGCAGATGTCCAGGGGTTCTCGTGGGAGCATACGTGGGTGTACTGCCCCTGCCAGACGTGCCCACAGAGGTCTTTCAACCTCAGCTATGTTTTGGGCTGTAATGCAGGCACAGTCACGTATGGAACGGTACACCAGACAGGGTCTGATGGAGCTGAGAGCATGTCGCACAGCTATGAATGACAGAATGCGTGATGTTGCGGCTGCCATCCGTAATTTCACTGAGGTCATTGACAGACGTTGGGTGGACACATTAGATCTGTTCCACAACTACATGTCCATGAGCCAGGGCAATGGTGGACGGTTGAGGTGTTGACGTGGGCATATACAAGCAACAGCAGCAGCTGGCAGTCGTTGTGGATGACAACAGGCCCGCGGCCGCTCCCATAGTGCCAGCAGCAGCCCCAGCAATGCTGGGTCTGTGCTGTCATCAGACTGCCCCAGGAGACCACGTGCATGTGGCTCTGGACAGTCCCAACAGGGACCTGTCTCCAGTCACCAACCACCTGCTTCTGATGACAGTACCCAGTCTGGCTTAGTACCTGATATGGTCCGTAGCACCACTGCTAGGCACAGGTACCGTGTCCGTGGCCAGAGACAGTGATCTGTATGACCTGGCAGGTACAGTCTGTGGCTGTCCACAAACACCTGTATATGGCAGCCATGAGGTAGAACTGTGTGCATGCATACACACATGCGAATTGATAACACCTAGGGCTACCGCATACACGCACACACTGCATCAACATTGCCCCATCTTGTACTGCTGTCCCTCACCAACACACACACACATACATGTCAATTGGTTGTATCAGTGGCAGGCTCAGGCATACCAAGTACACACCCTGTGCATATGATGAAACTGTGCCACCTCCTGCAATCTGTAACATCGGTGCAGGAACAGGTTAACATGGTGCTGATGCACAGGGTGACTACATAGAAGTGTAGTAATAGTATCATGTTGTCAACAGTACAGTGTAATGATATCATTGTGGGTATATCCCAGCATGCCTGATGCAGTAACAGTATGATTGTCATTGTATTGTTTTGTACACCCATAGTAATTACCATAGTGTAATGTCTGCACATCTTTGCATACTGGTGGTAAGGCTGTCAACAGAAGGCCACCTACATAGGTAGCACAGGGGATAAGAAAATGTAACTATTGATACTCAATGATGGACATGTAAACTGCAAGTTGCATGCTGTCCACACTCGACTCTGCAATAAGGATGTTTGAGGATGTTGATATTTGTGCAGTAATACACAACAGGTTCAAGACTCACAAGAGCACCCTAGCACTACAAGGTCACACCTCATACCATGCTTGACAGCCCCAAAACACAGAACTGACTATGACAGGAGGGAGAGTCTCCATAAATGTCAAGGATACTGTGGTGCCAGGACAGGTAGCATACATCCTACTAAGTTTGGAACTGCTGAGTGAGGGCTCAGTGTCTGTTATTCGAAATGTGTATTAGTTCAGGTATGAGCACTTGGGTTTCAGGCCGGTTATTCTACATTACGAAGGTACATAGTCTGTACACTTGTGAGAGGTGAGGCTGGACCCTGCCCGTCTGACCTGTGAATTTCTGGGTACAGGCTTATAGTGCCTGCATATTTGCACTGTTACCTACTGGAAGTGGTACACCTTGTTTGTTGTAGCATAGACTAGATCCAGGCCTGCTGACTGTAGCTTTGTTTGTATGCATGTTTGCTTGTTATTTCCCTGAAACACTGATTCCACCTGCAATGCAGATTTACAGCGCCTCTGTGGATCCCTAGTGACATCTGTATTGCTTACTGTACTGATGTCCATGTCTCACTTGACAGAATGTCACTGTTTGTCCTGTTTGCATGTAAGTTGCCTGTAACACATTGCATATGACTTACCTGGCATTTGCTCACGAAAGCATTTATATATGCCAGCACTAACAAATCAGAAGCACTACACCCTCACATACTCACCTTGAGTACCTTGTTCCCCATTGGCCCTATGTGTTGTTAATTATTATGGAATTCACAATACTATGGTAGCATGTGCAAAGGTCACTTGTCAATCTCCTCTCTGGTCCAGTTGGTGAATCTGTGAGTCATGTGGCAATGTTACAGCTGCCTCATGTATACAGACAACCCTCTCCCCTTCCCATAAACTTACAACACATGTGAAAGATGCAACCACATAGCCAAACTGGGGGCTAAGCTCTCTTAACTCAGTACTGGCATAACCTGTCAGGTGGAGTGGGATACTACAGTGAATACAATACCAGTCTCACATAGACCTACCACGACAGCAATCCAAACACATAAACACACAGGAACATTCTTGGAGTCTCAGAATAGCATCCTGCCTGAGCAGCAGACACCTCCGAAGCAGACACACAAGCAAACGTTATGCCAGAACAGAGCACGTGCAACACATAGCTCACAAAGCCTGTGTGCTGAACAGTCACAGCCCGTAAGGCTAAACAACACACCTGCTACAGTTGTAATAGGTACCTCTATCATCATGTACACTGAGGTCCCACTCACCAGGCTGAACAAGGAGAAGGTCATGGTGAGATGCCTGTCGGGCACTATGATCCATCACATAACACAAGCATACAGGTCACTCCAAGGCATGTACAAATATGACTCAGTCATTGTCCATGCCAGTGTGAATGACCTGTGATGTACCTCCCTGGACTACATGATAGGGGACATAGAGGGGCTCTCTGGGCATGTGGCACAGGCTGGTATGACCCTGACCTTGAGTAGCGTCTTACCCTCACCAAGAATGCTGCCACAATATGTAGACAGGATGATCAATTTCTACAATTGGCTTATGTTTCAGTGTCATTCAAAGGGGATCCAATGCCTGTCAGTGTGGGATTACATGCTAGACAAGCCACGATGCTTTGCTAGGGACAGCTTGCACCTGTCACCCATGGGCTGTTGCATATTGGCAAAGGCTCTTGCTACACACATAGTGCCTTTTTATGCAAGGCTCAAATTACATAGCCACCTCCACAGGTATCACACGGGATAGGACACTAATAGTAATGCTACTCAACGCCAGCAGTGTAAACCTCAAGATGCATGCACTGGAAACTGTCCTTAGCATGGAGAACAGCAATATCTGTGCAGTGACAGAATCCTGGTTCAAGGCTCCCAGGTGCACCCCATCACTGCCAGGTTATACCTCATACCATGCTTGTCATCCCCTAAACATGCACCAAACCAGAACAGGGGGGAAGTATCCAAAGGCACCACAGATACACACACCTCCAGGTTGGTGGCACAGCACAAAGCATCAGAGCCTATCCATGTGCAACTAACAGTGGGTTAGACTACCTTCAGGTTCATAGCCTGGCACACACCACCCTCCCATACCCAGAAAACCCACTTGGCCTTCCTGACAACACTGGGAATATGATGGTCTCTACAAACACCATTATATGGGTGGACTGCAACTACCCAAACATAGAGTGTGAGCATTACTCTAGCTCCAAGATCCTAGCTGAAAAGTTCCTAGCATTTATTCAATGAATTGCTATGAAACAACTTGTTACCACTCCCACAAGAGCTGAAAACATGCTGCACCTGTTCATCAACAACATGTGGACTATATGCTCCAGACCAGACGTGTATCCCTCGCTGGTAGGATGACACCATATTCAACTCACACTGTATATTCACATACCACATGCAGCCCCTGCACAGAAAACCACAGTCATAAAGTTGTCTAATGCAAATTCCATGTATTCACATGAGGCAGGCTTCAGACATGGGAACTATTGAAGGTCACAGGTGCATATGTGTATGTGGCACACACATACATCATGTGTGCATTGACATTACTGATATAATCTATGTCGTGCAATATTGGGAACAACACCCCACACACATGGACAAACTGTGTGACAAAAACACACATGGCGTTTGTAGGATTCAAACCCCTATCTAACTGTGTTATGACACTTGTGAGAAACGCAGTAGCAGAGCACGCTATTTGCATTACTGGGAGGCTTGCTTTCTCCTGCTGTACTTATAGGGTGCTGACATCATCAGTGTTTAGACAGTGGAATATGCAGCATGTGGTGTGTTGTACTAGTTGCCAAAATGGACATTTCTCTTATACATATAATTGCACACACCCTACTCTCGCCCCCACATTCACACTGAGCATTTGCAGGATTCAAACCCCTACCTAATTATGTTATGACACTTGTGAGAGACACAGTAGCAGAGCATACTATTTGCATTACTGGGAAGCTTGCTTTCTCCTGCTGTACTTATAGGGTGCTGACATCATCAGTGTTTAGACAGTGTAATATGCAGCATGTGGTGTGTTGTACTAGTTGCCAAAAGGGACATTTTTCTTACACATAGAATTGCACACACCCTACCCCCCACTCACACATACACTGAGCATTTGCAGGATTCAAACCCCTACCTAACTATGTTATGACACTTGTGGGAGACGCAGTAGCTGAGCGCACTATTCAAATTACTGGGTATCATTTGTGCTCCTGACATTTGTATAGTGTGCTGGCATCATTATTTATGAAGAGGTATGTACATCTGTTACTATCCATCAGTAAGGGGGAGAGCATATATATGCATTAACTTTGCAGAGGCACAGTGGCCTACTGTACTGCGGAGGCAGACGCCAAATACACTGTGGATAGCCTTCTGTATTCCCTAGGGACAACAGCTTAGTATTGAACTCTACGGCCATATGTTTGCCTGTCAGATGCAAGTATCTGTTGCTCATAAACTGTTTGTGGGTCTTTATTGCCATAGCTTTCCCTATCTCTATGAACAACTTGTGTACTGTGGCAGATGTTTGCATATGAGTGGGATCCACTACTTTACTTATGTCTCTGTTGTAATTTCACTGTGTGCACTGGGCAGATTTCTGTATTGTGGGAGGTTCCTGTATTAACACATACAAATGCCAGATATGTGTGTGCAGCTGCTGAACTGTGACATGGCCTAAGTGTGTGAGCATGCCCAGTTCACAGTTTATATGGCTTCTTGACTGACACGTCTCATTTATCTAAGTGTGCGAGCATGACCAGTGTGAACTTTCCATATGTTGAGATCTGTGGTCCACCACATTTGTGTTTGTGTGTGGCCTTAATCTATATTTCACATGTACAGTTGAGTGTTGGACGTCAGGTTGTGTTCTTACTGCCCAACTGCTTTGTGTCTGAACCTAACAGGCATTATGCTGTGCCTGCAGGATTGCCATGGGATAGTTTGCATACAGTTGTCAACATCCTTTCATACTGACCAAACAGTGTATTGTCGTATAGTGTACTGGTTCAGTGCTTTCACTGTGGTGGACAGTATCATCGGTTTCAGTCCTATCACTGCTTGTAATATTTATAGTGAGCACACCAGACTGGTTGAGGGCCAGTTGTGCAGATATGACCATGTTGCTTTTTGTTCAGATATGGACAACATAGAACAGGATTGTCCGACATTGTTAATGTATTCCACAACTTGTGTGGACAGTGACAAACAATGGCCATGTGCCCTAGGTCATCTGTAATGCTAGTCAGAGAGTGTTTGTCCTTCAACACACATATTTACTGGTGTTTGCCATGACATATTTCAAGGTTAGTGTGCTGTGCCTCTGTCTACCCGTGACATACAGGTGATATCCAGGGTAAACCTACCATCTCCCATCCAGTCATCATGATTCCTCTGGATGACAGTCAATGAGGGACTCCCTGGATAACCTGTACTGGGAGTTTAGTCATGAGTGGAGTGAGCTTCTGGGTTATGGACCAATCAGTACAGCATGTCCTGTTTATGTCAGTGCTGGGGTTCAGGCCTGTCATGTGCATAGGTCACCAGCATTCAGATTTTACATGGTGCCACATGTCCATTGATTCCAGCTTGGTCATGGCTTTATACATCAGGCACAGATCACCTCTAGCCAGGTGGTATGGCACTGTGTGGAGCTGCAGTTTGTTTAATCAGGCAACACATGGCATCTGTTATAGCTTTGAGATCCTCCTGGTGGGGTATTTTTGGGTTCTTTCCAGTTGATGCAGGTGTCTGCTAAGGTACATCCCACAAGGGCCATTGTACGCAATTGTGAGGCTGCTGATGGATGACTGGAGAGGCACAATGACCTCCCCTGATCTAGCTGTGCTTACCTTCATGATTAGGTGGTTATATGGTATGTTTCTGTAACCACTACAGGCACATGGTTGTCACATGCAGGATATCTATCACCTTGTGTCCCCAGGTCTCTTATTGCTCCTGATGTACTTAATGGGTTAACACCTATGTGGTAATTTGTGGCCACGTACTGTGTTTCCACAGGGGATGACTGTACACTATTCTGCATTTTGCTTGTTGACATGGCTGTGGCACCACTTGTCTGTTTCTATGTGTGCCTTTTGTAGGATGCTTGTGTCAGCTGGAGGGTCCGATATGGTGGGCAGTTTGTAGTCATCTGCGAACCTGTTCAGACACAGTCCTTCCATGTTGGCCTGTACCTATATGACATATATACCATACAAGAGAGGTCCCAGGACCGTGCCTTGTGGGATGCCAGTTGTACCTGGTTTGTAGTCTGACATGGCTGCAACATTTCTGACTAGGTCAGTTCTGTCCTTGAGCTGGTTTGCAAACCATCTACTTGGATAGGGGTTTATAGTTAGGCTGGTGAGCTTATCTGTACTGAACAACTGGGGTATTGTATGGAAGGGTTTAGCAAGGTCCAGATAGGCTGTGTGAAACACATTCCCCTCATCAATGGCCTTGGTGCGTGTTTCACACGAGTCAGACATGTTTAAGGGGCAGGATCTGCCCTATGAAAGCCACACTGGGTAGGGTCCAATGTCTGTAGGTACCCAATCTCGTTATTCCTGGGGTCCATGATCATCCTCTCCATTACTTTGCCGACCAAGATAGTCAGGGTTGAGGGGTGATAGTTTGCAGTATCCATTCAGGCACCACCTTTGTGGTGAGGGACCACTGTTGCTGTACACTGCTCTTTGGGTACATATCCTGTGGTAAGACTGAGAGTGAGCAGTAGTGCTATTTGGAGTTCCATTCTTCTTACAGTTCTTGTTGGACACAACACAGGACACCATCTGGTACCATTGATGCTGTGTGGTTTGCTTTGTGGATGCTGGCTGTTACCTCAGCATCTGCAATGTCAGGGGGCCAGCACTCTGCTGGGATAGATATTTGGCAGTTTGGTGCTGGTGGGAAGTTTGCAAAGAATCTATTAGGTTGGATGTTGGCAATGTGTGTGGGTTTGGTGTATTGTTTGTGATATTTGAGTAATGCAGAGCATATCTGTGGATTATCACCATGGTTCCTACCATCAGTTAGGACAGCTGTGTGATTATCCTTTGTGTCCTGCACAATTTGTATCATCATAGGTTCATAGGTTCATACTAGGCTATCTGCCCTGGCCATGTTTGAACCTAGACAGACTGTGTGTGGCTTTCGACACCCCTTGCAATGTGCATATTATGCCCATTTAGGGTTTACTTTACTAGATATGACACAGTGATGGCCCCCAATGTACACCTACTATCTCCCATGCACTTGACCAGATTTCTCTTGTAGAGTATGAGTGTGGAGCTCAGCCTATCATGGACTGGGATTCTGTTCCAGAGTGTAAGGAGCCTCTGGGTTATGAATCTGTCCCTCCAGCACATCCTGAGGTTCAGATATCTCACTGTGGTGTCTCTGCTGGATTTGGAGTTTCTGCAGTGGAGCATGTCCATTCATTCTGGATTGGACATGGCCTTGTACATCAGGCATACATCGCCTCTGACTGGGCAGTATGCATGTGAATTGGGCTGGGGTTTCTTCAGCCAGGCAGCAGATGACAAATGTTTGGACCCTTTATCCTCTTGGTGAGGTACGTTTGGGATCTTTCTAACTGCTGCAGGTGTCAGGTAAGGTACATCCAAAATGGGGCATTGTTCTCAAGTATGGGCCTGATAAGAGAAGAGTATGGGGGCACAGTGACCTCTCTTGATCTACATGTGCATCCTTTCATGTTAAGGTGGGCAATATAGCAGGTCTTCCTGGCCACCATGGCAATGTGAGTGTCACATGATGGGTTACTGTCCACTTGTGTCCCTAGGTCCCTGATTACTTCTTCCGTACATAATGGATTACCACCTATGTCATAATTTGTGTGTGCCTTGTTTGGTATTTGGTGAGACATTCATACTCTGCAGTGTCTTCAGGAAGGCTGACTGGGGTTCCTGGGTTTGGGAGGGTGGTCTGTAGCAGGCTGCAAACTGGGACGCAGTCTGAGCCACTGTTACTTGCCCGTGGATAGTCCATGCTGCTTCTTGCTGTGGTACCAACCTGGGGGTGTGGTTATCCTTGACAATTATTGATAGCCACACTCCTATTGTAGTTTGTTCCATGTTTTGGGGCTGTAAAGCATGGTATAAGGCATAACCTGGTAGTATTAGGTTGCTCTTCTGAGCCTTGACCCAGGTTTCTGTTACAGAACAGATATTACCATTCTCCGTGCTGAGGTGGGTTTGGTCTGCATGCATCTTGCAGTTTAGATTTCTCGCATTGGGTAGCATTACGTCCAGGTTGTTATCCCTTGTGCTACCTATGGTGGTGGGTTTGTGTTTCCAGCCTTACCTATTCAAGGCACAGTGGGGGTGACAACAGTCTTTGCCAGTATCCACACAGCCAGGTGTGCTGGGTGCGTGCCATCCCTAGCAGGTGGAGCATCATGTCTTGCTCGGCATGTCATCCCAGGCTGTCAGCCATTTGTTCCCATTTGACTAACAGCAATACTTCAGCCAATTATTGTACTTGATCTTGTTGTCTTCATAGTGTGGCATCATGCTTAGTGAGGGTGAGATGTTAGGCAGGGTCATCATGTTTGCATATACTAGATGGTGTTACATTGCTTAACACATGGCAATCATGCCTCAGGTGGTGATGCAGGGCTGCCTATGTCGGATGCACATACTACACTGCCTGTACATGTTTGAAAGTAGGTTGTGTCATGTTAGGCGTCCCTTTTACTATATGAGTGAGTCAGAGAGGGGTATCATTCCCAGGGTTCCTACTGAGCCAGTGTATGCGCTATGCGTTGCCTCTTTGCCAAGGCCAGGGCATACTGGGTATGCCTCCTTCTGCCTACTGGGGCAGGCTCAGGTTGTTCCTCCTCCGAGTCACGCTCTGCCTGTGATGGCCTTGGCAATGGTGGGGGCTGTTTGTCCCGCCCCTATGCTGGTCCTGCTGCAGCTGTTTTTGCAGAATCATATTATGTAGCATAGCACATACCATGACAATTTGGGTACATGTAGTTGGTGAGTACTGCAAGGCTCCACCAGATGTGTCCAGGCACCGGAACCGTGACTTGAACAGCCCAAACACATGCTCTATTACATTTCGTGTTTGTGCGTGTGCCTCATTATGGCGTTCTTGTTCAGGTGTGTGTGCATTTCTGATGGGTGTCATCAGCCACGGCTCCAGTGCATATCCAGCATCCCCCACTAAGTGACCATGTGGGATGTCCCCATTGGCAAATGTCTGGTACATCTGCGTCAGATGCCAGATATGGGAATCATGGTAGCTTCCAGGGCAGCCAGCACGCACATTCGTTATTATGTCCTGGGCATCACACACGACCTGGCAGTTGATGGAGGGGAAGCCCTTGCGGTTAATGTAGGCCCTACCCCGCTCACCAGCTGGTGCCTTGATGCGTATATGAGTGTAGTCTATTGCACCCACTACCTCAGGGTATTCCACTATTTGCTGGAAGAGTCGCATATTGCTGGCCAATGCCTCATGGGAATTGGGGAAATATACATGATCTCCAACATGTGCCGACATGGCATCCAGGAACTGGTGCAGTACCCTGGATGCTGATGCCTGTGAGATCCCCATCATATCACCAGTTGGTCTCTGGAAGGTACCTGTAGCTAGTATTCTTAGGCCAACACATACCTTGGTTTCCACTGGGATAGGTTCCCCTCTGTTGGTTTTGTGTGTGAGGCGTGGCCTGCACAGCTCAACAATTTGCTGCAGGAGGTCTCTGTCCACTCTATAGCACTCCACTATCTCCAGCTCATGTAACCGCTGGTAGGTGACCCTGGGCCTGTACACTCTTCTCCGTCTCCTCACTGTGGGTTGTCTGGCAGCATTTGCATTGTCACCACCCTCAGCAAGTCTCCTATGTCTCCTTATAACAGCTATGGCAGCCCCTAGCATGTTTGGTCTGACTGCAGCTTTTTCAGTTTTCACTTCTAATAGCTTACTCCTGTCTTGCAGTGTCTCTTGAGAGAAACATACTGCAATGCTGTTTGCAGTGTTTTAAGTGCTGGGCTGGGCTAGTATTCTGCCTGTGTAATTGCCTGCTTCTAATTGTTTTCACGTGCTAGCTCTACCAGTATTCCCTGCTAGTTCCTACTGTTTCTTCTGCTTCCTTTTTCCTCTCTGTTTCCTCAGGGGTAGCAGCACGCATACCAGCGAAAACAAGCTCACAGTGGCTACCACGCGCGCACACATGCTTACACGGACTAGAATATGCTTATTCGGGTTAAAACGCGCGCACACCAGCGCAAACAGGTTTACAGATGTTTAAACAGGCTCCTACATGCTTACTCTGTCTTACACGCGCACACTCACGCTTACACGCGCGCCACTCTGTCTTACTCGCGCCTCCCAGCGCGCACACGCGCGCATGCACGCACAGCAAGAAACTTTGGTGTTAGCCACAGTGTACACCTTCCATTTCTTGACTTTCCCATGCTTATCTGTTGACACTCCTCTTTCTATGCTGTGTGACTGACATCTTTCACATACCACTTTGCTCCAATGAGCTTGATTTCTTTCTGACATTCCCCACTGTGATGTCACCTATCTCCTACTCTGTTACTCCCCCTTATCTAACTCTTACACTACACGGAATGTGCTCATTTGCTATGTGACAGTGAGATTCACTATCCTACCGCTCATTTACATAGGATTGCCTATTAATGCTTAGTTACGTGTCTTACACTCAGCTTCCCCCCTTAGCAACCACTAAACGGTGGCCATGTTGTTTTCGGTCTGCTAGTCCCTGCATTGTAAATCCATGCATTGCATAAAACCCACATTTGTGGGTTTAAAACCTTTATTTTTATGTTTTATATAGCGCAGCCCGTTTGCGCGGGGCTGCACTGCGTTTAAACATCGCCGATCGCCGAAAACAAAAAAAAAATTTTTTTCATGTTTGCATCGGGTTACCGTGCCAATGGCCACATATTTGGCCATTGGCATGCTGCCTGACACATATGTACACTTTATTTGGAGCTGACATGGCTCCATTGTGTTATTTGCAGAAACGTACTCAGTTGTCAACTGAGTACATTTCTGCACCTAACACGACTCTTACACTGGCTGGTTTCAGCTTCGTGGATCGCTAATCTACCTCATTTGCATGCCTTTCGGCTGCAAGTGGGGTAATTAGCATATCCACACCCTGCCCGTGTAAAAGACGTTTTAGCTGGTCTCTTACACGGTATTTTGGGCTGTTCCTGGATCGCTATGGCTGCATGGAGTCTTACACAACTCTTAGACTCCGTGCAAGCCATCGTGAATCCTGCCCATTGAACTAGTCAATTCATTTTTATTTTTATAATCTCTTCAGATAATTCTTTCTCTATTGGCAAAAAATGTTTGTTCATCAGCAACATATAATCTTTACTTAGTTTTAAATTTATCTTTTGCCAGGTTTTCAGTAGCTCAGGATACGTATTGGCATAGGCAGGCATTTTTAGTATACGCATTTGAAAATAATCTGAGAGGACAAACTTCATGTGGATTAACGCCATCATCAAAAACTAAAACAAAACAAGCTGAGATTTTTTTAAGCTTATCTCAACCAATAGTGCCAAAACTACTGGAGAAGGTAGATGTCAAGAAGCGCCCTCAGTCGAGAGGACGCTCCCAACAATGCACCAACTTGGTGACAGGAAAAAGAAAAAACAGCCCATTACCGAACAGCAAGCAGGGTCGCAGATAAATGGTAAGCCATGTACTTCTGTTTTGAATTTGTCTACCTCTCCTTTGACTACTGAAATGGAGAAACTTTTAAACAAGGGCTTACAATTCATTCCCAGCAACAGTGATACAATTGTGGAGGCACTAACTGACTTGAAGGTGTTTGTCAGAAATGTGTTTCTGAAAAAGATTTTTAAGGACACTCAGGCTGCTATATCTGATAAATTTAAAAAGAGAAGTACATTTATCCCAAATAATTGTCCAATATTAAATGCATTTAATGCTGTGTGTGAGGATGAACTGAGACAGTTATATAATGATGTTTCTATGAATAGGTTGAAAGTAAAAGCTTATAATATAACATATGAAGAGTCGATGGCATATAGACAACTGGTTAATAATAAAGATATTATCATCAAAGAAGCCGATAAGGGTGGAGCAACAGTGATTTTTGATAAAGTAACATACATTGACTTAATGCATCAATTTTTGAATGACAAATATGTGTTTAGAGAAATTACATTTGCCGAAGTTAGAAAAATTATTAGTGAAGTTAATATGTTTGTATATGAGATGCCGACACAAGGTGACATTACATTGGAGCTCTTGAACTACTTTTCAGTTCCAACTCCAGTAATTCCGGTGATATATGGAATACCTAAGCTGCATAAATCCCTCACCACACCACCAATGAGACCGATAGTCTCTGGAAGGGGATGGTCAAAGGAACCCCTTTCCATTTTTGTGCAAGAAAAATTAAGCAAATATTTAACTTCATGTCCCAGTTACACTAAAGACACCAATGATTTTTTTAAAAAAATTGTATTGTTGGTATGACAATAATAGGAATTGTAAATATGCAATGGTGACTATGGATATAGCGTCACATTTTACAGTCATACCAAACGAATATGGAGTTAATGCCATTCGTGAGTTTTTATGTCAGAATTCTATGATGAAAGGGAGATAGACTGAGGTCCTATGCAGCATTATAGATGTTGTTTTAGAGAAGAATGTCTTCTTGTTCAATAAGCAGCCATATTTACAGATATCAGGCGTAGCCATGGGTACGCCCATGGCTAACACATACGCTAACATTGTACTGAGCCAGTGGGAAAAGCAACATGTTTTGAGTGATGTTAATTTATTTAGGAGTAACATACTTTTTTATCAGCGTTTTGTAGATGACTGTTTTTTATTGTGGGAAGGAAATGAACAGCAATTAAATGAGTCTGTGCATTACATGAATAACACAACAGATTTTTTGAAGTTCACTGTGAACTTTTCTAATAATAAAATGTGTTTTTTAGATGTTGAAATATACAAAGATGATAATGATGAATTAGGAACATGTGTGTATAGAAAGAATGTACAAGTTAATAAGTATACGCATGCTAAAAGCATGCATGCTCCACATGTATTTGGTGGTATTGTCAAGAGTCAATTATTAAGAGTTAGTAGATTAAATACTGATCCGCGTAAATGTGAGGAACAAATGGCTACATTATGTGATGAATTTCAAAGTAAACGGTATAATATGAAACATATTATGGAAATAAGGGATAATATATTGAAAAATAGAAACACATACGCAAGTCCAAATTTTAGTAACTACACATTTACGAATGAGGAAGCCAACAGTTCATATTCTGTATTAAGATATGTTACCACACACAATTGTATGACTAAATTTGTTGAGGCAATAATTAGAAAAAATTGGCGGATTCTAATGGCTCATCCTGAACTATGTGCAATACTGGGACATGTACCCAGGTTTGCATATAGGAATATGAATAATTTGAAGAGAAGGTTATGTTATAAAGACTTTGAGGTGAATTTGTTACAGCAAATAACACCTAATGTGGGAACAAGTCCATGTCATGCATGTAGTTGTTGCTCTGATATTTGTGTTAAAAAGTTTTTTGAACATCCAACAAATAAATTAAGATATTGAATCAAATATCAAGCAACTTGTAGAACTACGATGGTGGTATATTTAGCTACTTGCATACAATGTTCAGGATTTTATGTGGTTAAATGCTCGAGGACTTTAAAAGATCGTATTGTTGAACACAAGTCTGAAATGAGAAGAAATATTTCCTCTAATGCATTAGCCCAACATAAAAAGGAAAAACGGATACTACATAACTTTAAATTTAAAGTATTGGAGGTGATAAATAGAAATTTAAGACTTGGTGACATAAATAATAAATTGGATGTATCTGAATACAAATGGATTATAAGGCTTGATGCTGATAAAATACCAGGGTTAAATAATATGGTGACCATTAAACCAATGCTAGATTTTAAACAAAAGCAGTATGATTCACTTTATTATTGAGCATAAATCATTATAAATACTTATTATATATTGGATGATGTATTGTCTATGTATAATTTTTGTATATGTTTTTAATGAAAATACAGATGTAGTATATATTTTACAAGAACATTTTTACATAATTGCCCTTTAAGGACAATGTACTCATCAAGTGGAATTTAAGTATTTTTACTGTGCTCTTATAGGGTGGCTGTGTCATGTGGTGGTGACTCATAGTGCATATATACATGTGATTAATTTTAAATGTATTAACTAAACACTGAAGAAGTGACATTCCTGAAAGCTTTGTTTTTTAATAAAGAGAGGATTTTCTGTTCTATTAGTTTTTTTGATACTTGTGGTGTAAGGAATAGAAGGAACTTGAACCGTGGTTGAATTTGGACTTTTCATGCAAAGTATATCCCTCAGCCAAAAGCCCTTTAACTGCCACCTGTGAAATGTGTAGTGTGGCAACCATTCCCACAATGAGAATACTGACAAACATATACCCACCCACAATTCAAAGGACATGACACGGCACACAGGTATGCATACACAGATAACCTTTATTTGTGTACTATACAATAATGTATGCCAGTACTTACACCACATAAGGTTTGAAATATGTAATCAGTGATGAATGCAAGGCCCATACAAAACAGTAGATGCAAGCAATGTGTATATATGCCATACTATGCTGTCCAGGCCAAGGCCTTCAATTAGTACAACAGTAGAAACAGGATTTACCTTCAAGATACATAACGATCAACAATGACAGATGTAGTTCAGCAGCCTCCAATTATACCCTGTAGTCATGCTCTAGGGGGGAAAGTAGCACTTGTTTTAATGTCACAGTATCTTGTACAGAACATTGCTTAACCTAACATCTCACTATCACACTGAATGACCCTTGTCTTAACAGTTATATCCCTGAAAAGGTGTCATAGCCTAGGTTAATGGCATTGAACCCTCCCCCCCATAAAAGGCTGTACAAGGGCAAGGAACACTGTGTACCACACACTTACCTCTAGAATGTACAAGGGCACATATGTGTTCTCCAGCTGTTGTCCCCATATATATGGACTTGGCCCAACAGTTGGTGTGGGAGTCCATGACATGACTGGGATGATAGCAGTAATGCTAGTGGTAAATAATGATAGGCCATTACCTAACAACCCCTTTCTGTATCACAGCAGGACAAAGACTGGCATATATGTGGAGGACAGAGGCAGGGACACCGGGCCATATTTCCATTATTGCTGTTACACACCCTGGAAATTGCTGGTGTTACAGGATTCATTGCAGCATACCCTTATGCAGGAATACGACATTGAAATACAAATGGATGTAGCCATGTACTGATAGCACTCAACAGACAGAATGCCACTGATATATCTGGGACAATACCTGTGTGGTGCGCAGACAAAACCTAACAGCCAATCCCTCTGGTATCATATGGAGAGGCCCACAGTTGAGAGCTATGCAGACAGACAACATTCCATGCAAAAGTACCATGTACACAGAAACCCTGTAAGACCAGAAGATACAATGCACACAACAACACTACTCACGCTGTCTGTATGTCTGGAACCTTACCCAAATGTGTATTTGGCCTGTGTCTGTAGGTTCTGCTGTAAGAGGTATTGCTACCTGCTGTCTAATGTCCACACACATAAAGGATGTCATCCATATTGGAAAGGTGAAGGGACAACACCCACAGAAGTCAGCAATTTAAAGTACAGGGTTGCCATGACAGTTGTTATCTGAAGTACTACACAGCAGGCTGCATGCAATTAGCAACTGGTGGACACTGACTGGTGCAGAGGCTATCACCTGATCATGTGCAATACCAACAAAAGCATGCTGCAATCTATTCAAACCAGCTCAATCACTCTTACTGGAGAGACAGAGATAGAGAGAGAGGGAGAGAGAGAGGGGGGAGAGGGAGAGAGACACAGAGAGAGAGAGAGAAAGAAAAATAAATAACAACATTAATAAAAGTAACAAAGCTCAGGGTTGTGTTACAGCAGAAAAAACATAGAAGGTATGTGAAACAGATATGTATTTACTTGCATGTAGTATATGGCATAGAATAATAGGATGTATAATGTGAAAGGATTTATATGTGCCATCAGTAATTGTTTCTGTAATGATGTTCTGCTCAACAACTGTTCTGGACAATAGTGTCAGTCCCTGTGGGCAGTGGGACATACCTGTCAACTGTGCAGATCAGCAGTGAATGGCAAAGATGTGACCCATGATATCTGTGTTCTGTACATTACTGTGGCCAACAGCTGGTGGGGGTATTAATACTGCCATGACAGACACATGGGTGTGAGACCACACCACCTGCAGGACAGTCATGTTAAAGTGTTGCATAGCATGCCCAACTGCCATAGCAATATAATATGCTTATCTAAAATCTGTCACCATATATACCCCCCTAATGTTAGTCTGTGTTCACATGTGACACCTGTCTGTGTTGCAGCAAGGCAGAACAGCTCAGCTGTGAAGTAAAGAGATATACAAGAGTGTGGACCAGATGTTTGTATGCACCCCACATACAGATGCATATACGTGTGATACATATTCACAGCTGTGTATGATGTCTACGGAACCTCGGACAGTTATACATATATATAGGTATATAAACAACACATAATGATATCTATACCTGATTCCTGATACCTATCCCTATTCTATTCTACTGTAATCTCTGCCACTGCTTCAATTCATCTCTCGAAAATTACTTTGCCTAAATACAAGTAGTGTATTAAATGAACATAAATTTATTGTTTTTGCTAATATCTTATAAGTGATTGACTCAGCTCATATATTTCAAGATATGTAAAATCTTCTCTTGCTGTATATTGAATGTTAAACTGTTGTTCTCATATGCTGTACTAATACATTGTATATTGTCTTTCTGTCTGGAGCTTTTCTCCTCGGGCCTCCATTGGAAATGGGCTACCTTGGCCCAGTGGACTTTCCCGGTTAACAAAGTGAAATAAAATAAATAAAATAAATAAATAATGTATATATATATATATATATATATATATATATATATATATATATATATATATATATATATATGTGTGTGTGTGTGTGTGTGTGTGTGTGTATGTCTACATATATATATATATATATATATATATATATATATATATATACAGACACATACACACATATACATAATACTGACACACACACACACACACACACACATATATGTATATATATATATATATATATATATATATATATATATATATATATACATATGGCAATACATGTCCTCTGCCATGACATGTGTGAGAGAACATCACACATCAATACACAACATATCTACACACCAGTACATGGCTGCAAAATGGAGTGTGGAGTGTGGAGTGTAACTCATGTTGGGAACACATCGCAATTGTTTGAGAAGGTGGGATATATATGTTGGTGAAGGGTATTAGGCACATATTGGTATGTAGGTTTGGTTTGGTGACAAACAAGACAACATACAGGGCTGGTATATGACATGTGGTGGATAAACACTATGGATGGGTAGTTCCATTTGGAATGTAGAGGCCATTGAGCCCCCATATGGGAACAAAGGGAACATGGTGCCCACCCATGGACAGTCATGACAGCATCTACATGGTCATAAATGTGCCTGGGCTGTGGGCTGAGCAGGAGTTACATGCATGTTGAACCTTGTGTATGTGTACTGCATGCCTCCAGGTGATGTAGCACATACCCCATGTCTCTGTGGAGCTCCCTATGCACAAGACCCTGGACCTAACTGGGTGACAGACATATGTCTGTGTGTGCTCCATGGGGGGGGGGAACCATCCCCCTGAGGTGGGTCCATATGAAGGTAGTGCCGGAACAGTAGATAATGAGGTTCCATGGCAGATGTGATGTGGACTGGTAATGTTCACATTAGGCGGAAGTGGTGTTCCTGCTGGCAAATAACCCCTACACATACTGTTGTGTAACTATCATGGAACATATGTGGGTTGTAATAGTCCACACAATCCCAGAACATGTCCAAAAGCATGCATAGATATCCCCAATAACACAGAATGACAGATGTGCAGCAATCACATAGCAAGCATACCAAATGCATATGTGAAAACATAGTGGCAGTGACAATGGCATGCAGGTGAAATACTCTGTAACAGCCCAGCAACTATAGTGTCCCCACAGGGAGCATGTCTATAAACACATAGCAGAAAGTGTTGTACAATACAATATATGTTCCAATGGTGGATATATCAGAGACATACCACTTGCGTTGTGTGAACATTAAGTTGAAGCTGATATGGTGGCGGGAGACTGGTATGTGTATTGTATTATGGTAAAGGTGCCATATGAGTTGCTCAGACATATTTCCATCTTTATGTCTTTCAGGGAGTATGGCGCACCCGAGGAATCCCACCTACAGTGCAGCTGAGGATGACATAATACTCACCAGCATCATCCAGAACTACCAGCTGCTGTTCTCAAGGACAAGCCAGGACCAGCATGAGCAGACAGCCATGTGGAACGATGTGGTCCGCAGGGTGAATGAAGTGGGGATGCACAGCCATACGTATGAGCAGATCCGCCATCATTGTAGTGACCTGCTCCGCCATGTACGTCGCCGTGCCGCTGCCATGTGGGGTGACCACCTTGCAACAGAGGGGGGCCATAACATCCATTCCCCCCTCACCAGAGTGGAGGAGCTGCTCATGAGCCTGGTAGCCCCTGCCCATCCACAAGAGCTACAGACATATACAGTCATGGAGGTGGGTGCTACCCACACACCAGACATGGAGCATGCAGGTAAGATTCCAGGGCATATCAGTAGACCACTGTTGTGTATGCATCTGTACAGGTAGATCATGCATATGTGAGATGTGGAGTCTGTTGCAGTGTAGTACTGATACGCAGTTATGCATAATCTGTAGCACTGTGGACTGCAGCTGTTGTTTTACTGAAATTTTGCAGCCACCCTGTAGCAATGCCACAGCTGTGGCCACTGACATCAACTCTATCTCATCTCAATGTCAGTACCTCTGGGATACCAGCAAGTCAGCGGCTGGATGCTGGTGAGTATGGTTTGAGGTTATGCTTGCCAACTCATTGTGCATGTCATAGCTATGGTGTAGGCCATGTAGACATCTAACACACCCACCCATAACGCATGCTGTACATGTTCACTGACAGAGCACACACCTCACTAATGGGATTACCAGCCTCAAACACATGCAATACACGGACCATCTCAGATAACTGTGGCTACACTCCAGTGCACATTACCCAGGCACAGCTGACATCTGTCTAACATACACAGCTATGTCATACACAGAGCAGTTGAACATGCTACACATAAAGAAATCCCACTCCCTGTGCAAACACACGCTCCAGGGTACTAAACCTCATCAACACATTACACAGAACATACTGGAGGGATAGGCCCCTGTCCTGGGGAATTCCCACACTCTGGAATGGACTACCCATTCATGTCAGGCAATGCTACTCATTGGATCTCTTTACAAAAACACTTGACAACTGGATGGGAAATGGGGAATTTACCCTGGATAGTACACCTGTGCCACAGCCTGACAGGAGCACAGAGGAATAACATTATTGGGTGGTGCATGGCTGGGAACCCCTGTGGCTAGGCTTATGTAGGCCCCAGGACCAATAGACCAGTACTCACCTATGAACCTATGTGTACCACAGAGAACATCAGCCAGGGCTCAATAATGGTCAATAATGGTCTCTCCCCTCACCATAGGTACAGTACATTGTGTCTGTAGTTGGTCTAATGGTATTCTATCACTCATACTTGCAACACTGATGATGACATCTGTGAATACACATCAGGAATTCACTAAACACGTGTCCACATATAATCCAGAAACAAACAGAGGCTGTGAGCAGCAGCAGAAACATAACTGACTCACAGATACACATCCTGCAATGGTGTGTACACCTGTGAGGTATGGTGCACAGTACATGCCAGGGTGCTGAACAGATGCACAGCAATGCTGTGGACATGGATGCAGTGTGTTTCAGGGGAGGGCCATCACCTACTAACAGAAGCCATGCACCACAGCCATGTATAATTTTGGAAACAGGGATTGACTACAGTTGCACTGCATGCTGTTGAGCACCACATGTCCTGCATGCTGACATGTGTGTAATTACAGGTTTGTGTGTGATACTGTACTGCACCATCACCTGCTAGTGTGTGTGTTATGGCGGTGCTGGAGCTGTCTGTAGGTGCTGTCTGGTGGAGTGTATGGGTTGCCATGTATGTTGACTGCATGTGTGTATGTCTCTGTGTGTGGCCATGTCTGCACACACGTGTGTGTGTGTGTGTGTGTGTGTGTGTGTGTGTGTGTGTGTGTGTGTGTGTGTGTGTGTGTACTGTTTAGCAGTGATGTACAGGTCTTACAGTCTGTTCCCTGTTTTCCACTCACAGGTGGCGAGGTGGGGCTGGGTCCCTCCCGCAGGGAATCTGATGTCACTGATACAGACAGTGACCATGAGGATAGGTGTGTTGAGACACAGGCAGGGTCATCAGGGGCTGCCGCTGGGCCACCAATTGACATCCCACAAGTATCCACCCCATCCACACACACAGTTACGCTGCCTCTACATACCTCATCACCATTGGCCTTAGCTGAGGGACAGTCTACAGTTGGCATTGGCCAGGACAGTGTGGTATCTATGGTATGTGTGTCAGGACACAGTAGCCATAGCCAGATGTCTGATGGGGTATCACATAGGCAGATGTTCAGGGGTGCTCGTTGGTGCACTGATGGTCATCATGCCCCTGGCAGACGTGCCACATCTATATCAATCACACGCATGTTCCAGGCTGTCATGGAGGCACAGGCATGAATGGAATGGTACACTAGATAGGGTCTAAGGACGCAGAGGGCTCATCACACCTCTGTAACTGACAGCATCCATGACCTAGCAGGTGCCATTCATAATTACACCGAGGTCATGGATAGACGGTGGGGTGAGACATTGGATCTCATCCACAATGTCATGTCCATGCATCAGGACAGGGCGGGATAGTTGCGATGGCCACGTGGACATATGCCAGCAACACCAGCAGCTGGAGGTCACCGTGGACATCCCACCAGTCACAGCCAATCCCATAGTGGCAGTATCAGCCCCAGCACTGTGGGGGGCTGCTGTCTACAGACCATCATAGCAGACCACATGCACGTGGCCTTGGTCAGTCCCAGGAGGGACCTGGATCCAGTGGACATCTGTCAACCTCGGGGGACAGTACTCGATCTGGCTTTGTACCTGATACTTCCTGTAGCACACCTGCAAGGCACAGGTCCCATGTCTGTGGCTGGAGATGGTGAACTGCAAACCCTGCCAGGTACAGTCTGCATCTGTCTCACAAATCCCCGTATAGGGCAGCCACATGGTGGAACTGTGTACATGCAGACACACACATAAATAACAAACGTAGGGTAACCACATACCTGCACACACAACATCACTATTGGCCCATAACAGTACTCAGCCCCCCCCACACACACACACACACACACACACACACACACACACACACATGTCAATTGTATGGCTCAGCCTAGACCTCTGGCAAACCAACAACACACCCTGTGCATATAATGATACTTGTGCCACTTCCTGATATCTGTAACATCAATGCAGGGACAGGCTAACATGGTGCTGATGCACAGGGTGACTGTACAACAGTGTAGCAATGGAATGCTGTGTAGCATGTTGTCAGCAGTAAAGTGAAATGCTAATATCTTGGAAGGTGTAGCTGTGCAGCCATGATGCATCATAGCTGTAATTAACAATGTTGTATTGTTGTCACCACTATCTATTCTGATTGTGTTGTGTTTGTCCATGTGCCACATGGCTGTTGGGTGTAGTGGTGTCAGCAGGCCTTCTACAGTGGACACCAGTAAGTGTAGTGGGTGGTACACATGACATGGCTGGGTACAACACACAGAGCCTTTGGTTTGGATGCAGTACAGGTACAAGACTGTACACATGGAGGTATGTCCCCATGCAGGTAACATATCTGTTGCCCATGTAATCCCACCAAGACAGGATAGGCACAACCACACACTGCTATATATGCAGTCTGCAATGTGAATGAAATTGATCATGCTAACAGCAGGGTGTATGTCCCTTTCCCTACTCTACTGTGATCCTCACCTCAGTAACATGAGTGTGCCAATGCCATGGCATAACCCTACCCATATGAGGGTGTGAGGCATTCAACTATTGTGAATGGTGTAAACCACAACTAACAACCTGATTGCATACACTGTACAGTATTACAGACATGTATGTGGGGGGATAGACACACCAGTAACTGCAATGATGGCGGATTTGTCCACAATAGCCACACCCAGTGAGTTATAGCAACCCCAGTAGTGCTGCATACCTCTACAGTGTGGAGGAGGGCATTAACACATCTATGACCTGTGAAGGAATGTATGTCCACAGAAGGGCCCCTGTGGAATGTTGGCATTTGCCAAGCTGTCCTGGTAGAAACATATTCTGTGAACGGAGGTAGATCCCTTAACATCTACACATATTTCTACATGTGGGATGGTGTACAAAAGCCTGCTATGATCTATATAGGCATTGTGCACCTCCTAACCCTCATCTACACCTGTCATGATTGTGTCAAGGAGGTATACCAGGTTTGGGTTGTATTCTCTGCCTTTGACAAGTCCAACATTGGTGGGATCCCATGTGTTAAGATTACCAGTGACATTGGCCATGGGTTCATTGTTATGTTCCATGTCCATGCAGACCAGAGTCATCAGGCTACTGGGTGGTAGTTCCTAGCTGACATGGCGGATTTGTGGTCGTCCTTGCCAACATTGGTGAATCCATTGTCAGGTGTAGGTCTATTGGATCATATGAGGGATCCCAGCTACTTACTGCGCCTGCCCAGGGGGTTCCCCCAAGCATGACACTTCACTTGACTGTACTGCATGATATGTTAGTAATGCCAGCCTGACATCCTACAGGTGAGATGGAGTACTGTTAACATGTACTGCCCTTGTCGTGTAGGGTCCTGGTTATATGATCTGCTAAGGTTGGTAGTGTATTGCAGGCCAGATGTGTTTGGCTGTGGGGGGGATACCAATCCGTGCCAGATGTATCTTGTTTGGGTCTCTCAAATCCATCAATGGTGCATGTGGACATATATGTTGTGGTTATGTTCCCAATTTCATCTACAGATGTCCATATATACCTATATAGATATATATATATGTGTTTACCTTTGAAAGGGAGACAATCATTTCTTCAAACGGCCCTTTCTGCAAACCGAAAGGACCAATCCGTCATTTCTAATTGCACCACAGTTCAAAACACAGCAAATCTAGAAGCAGCTTCACTGATTCTCAAACTGCAAGGTGGAATACATATCGTAATGCAGGGGGGGTAAGCCCCCTTGCACCCCCCCATCTGGGGGGCTGGGCCCCCCACAACCCCCTTCTGTGATATACTAACTACGAGTTTGCATTACAGTGGGGATAGGCAAATATTCCCCATCCCCACTATAGTGCCATCCACACCCAAATTGCTGAATCTGCAATGAACGAATGCATAGTGACATTCGCTCATTGCACATTCGATGCATTAATTGCAAGATTGTGCAATGTTGAAAACATACATTCAGCCTTCCAACTTTTGGAGACATGATTTTCTCACATGCTTACATATATGCATTTTTAGTGCTGTATATACGTGGACATATGGATGTATACATATATATCCATAGATGTATGCGTATCTATATATGTATGTATATATTGGCATATATATATGTATGTATATATTTCTATAGCTATATCTACATATATAGATATGATATATCCATTTAAATATGACTATATACACACACACAAATACATCTACATGGTGGAATACATTCCCTGTAGTGTTGAATACCTGGTCTGGATGATATGTATGTGAAAGCATCATGATTAGGCATATCTGCCATGGCTTAGTGGTAAATCGCTTTGTGTATGGTGCGTAGGGTCATGGATTCAAGCCTTGCAGGAGCTGTTTATTTCGTTGCTGGGCAGAACACAACCCATTGGATGTAGAGTGATTAAGGCACTTTAAAGCAGTTTTAAGCAGGTTTGTGTGACGGTAAGCACTGCTAACCTCCGGTTACGTTTTCATGCACTCAGTTAGCTTCTAAATTGCTTAACCTGTGTAGGCAATGCTTAGCTCCGTGCAAACCTGCACAAACCTGCTTACAACTGCTTTAAAGTGCCTTAATCACTCTGTATCCAACGGGCCGTGTTCTGCCCAGCAACAAAATAAACAGTGCTTGCAAGTCTCAAACGAAGGACCCTACACACCCTAGACAGAGTGATGTACCATTAAGCCATGACAGATACACAGCAATTCAATGTTTTCAGAAACATATCATCCAGTCCTGTCATGCAACAGTACAGAGAATGTATAACAACACCTAGATGTCTGTGTGTGTAACTATATTAAACTCTAAACAGATACAACATATCTATATATGTATATATATATATATATATATATATATATATATATATATATATATATATATATATATATATATATATTTCGTTTTACTAACTCTATATACATATATATCACTATATATGCACATATATACGTGCATATGCCTAAATCAACACATATATGTGTCGACACCTATGTGTCTACATATGCACAGCATGTTACATATGTGTACGCAGATATATATCTAAGTAGATATATATGGACATAGTTATATATCTGTTCGCAGATATATATATCTATATAGGTATATATGGCCATACAGCTGTAGATAGCAATTGCAGATTAACAAATACAGATATGTCCACATGCACTGTTAATGGGGTTGAGAGACCCCACACACTATTCGTCTTGTACGAATAGGCATCCCCCCCACAGCCAAACACATGCGCCCTGCAATACACTACCAAGTACAGTCTGCCTCCTATAGGACATGTAATATGTGGAAGCCATCAACATCCCCAGGATACAGATACACAGATACAGATATGCAGTTATTTATATATATGTATATATATATATATATATATATATATATATATATATATATATACATGTGACTACACATACACATGCAGATATATGTACAGTAAGATACATATGTAGAAGGTGCACACAATATGGAACAGCCACTATGCCTACAGTTAACACCTGAACAGCTGGACACTTTATGAGCTACCCATACTAATGTCACTCATTGCCTGCAACATATACCCATAGAAAGGTCATAGGAAAGACACCACACACAGGTTTGCAGAAATGGGAATCATTTAATTGTGTACTATAACAGTTCAATATGCCATGTCATATAGCTGTTCAGATACTGACAACCATATAAACAGAGTACTGCAACTGTGAAACAGTTACACTAATACAGTAGTCTGGAAAGGTTCACAACTGTTGCTGTCCAGGCCAAGCCCTTCATATTGTACAATAGTGAAGACAGACTGGGCCAAAGGATACCAAACAATCAACAGTATGTACTGCAGGTGTGTAGTTCAGCTGTCTCTATCTACACTCTGTACAAATTCCTTAGGAGATAAAGATGTTTTGTGATCAAATGTGTTGTGACTGGTACATAACAAAGCATAACAAACAGAACAGTCTGTATGGCAGGAGGCAGTAGGCTTGCAGTACCCCAAGTCATGTAAGTAATGTCAATACAGGTGACGTATACAGTACTGTACATCCAGACACCGTGTGGCAGCTCACCCCTGATACCCCCACATTTTGTAACAGCCTAGGTAATTTATGGTGCTCCCCACCTAGACTCAATAATATGGGCCCATATACCACTGTTACATACACTGGCCTCTGCAGTGCATAAGGGCACACATGTGTTGTGTAGGTGATGCCCACACATATATGGCCCCAGCCCCACTGTATGTGTGGGGGATACAACGGCAGTGGACTAATGGCAGCAATGGCAGTGTGATATACTCACAGCCCACTACAGAACAACCACCAACAGCATGACATATGTGCAAAGCTTGGTATGTAGATGGAGGACAGAGGCTGGAACACAGTCACATATGTGGAACACTGTTGCCATACACTAAGCAAGGTGCTGGTGTTACAGGATAGTCTGCAACATACCCTTAGTTCATAGGTTAGTACTAGGCTAACTGCCCTTGTAAGCCTAGCCAATTATCCCTTGTGAGACTCAAACCCTGCACCTTGTGTTTGTAAGGCAAACACCTTAACCATTAGGCCGCCCTCCCCAAAGTCAGGGAATTGAGGTTAGAAATAAAAATGGATGTAGCCATGTACTGATAGTATGCAACACACACACTGCCAGTGTAATATCTGACACAGGACCTGTGTGGAGGACAGACAACAGATGATAGGCATACCTTTGTCTAGCAAGAAGATAGGCCCACAGTATTGAGCTATGCAGACAGACTGCATTCTAAGGTACACTAGTGTGTACACACACACACCCTGTAACACCAGTACTATGCAAAGCATAACACAACTCTACTCACAGTCTGTCTGTAGTTCCTGATCCTCCTACAAAGATGTGGCCGCTCTGAGTGTGCAGGTTCTCCTGTAAGAGGTATTGCTACCTGCTGTCTGTAACACTGATGCCCACAAACAGAAAGGATGTCCATAACACAGGAAATGTAAAGGGACCAAGCCCACATGCTGTAGGGATTTATAGTGGGTGGTTGCCATGACAGTGGTAATTGGAAGTAGTACATGTGTAATTATATATATATGACTATCTGGATAAGTATATGTACATATATTTCCACCATATGTCTTGGACATGGAGTGTAGCCCTACCCCAGCCCCTATAGTCCCAAAGTCATAGTGCAAGGGGATGTCAGGTATGTATAGCAGGTATATTAGTACACTATTGCTACTGTCATTGGGATTGTCTTCACAGACATGGTGTGTGTGGAAGGTGACATCTGCTTATAACATGTGTGCCATTGGCTACTGACAGACATCCTAAGGAAATCATTGTAAAGTACCGCCACTAGCATATAATGCCCCTGTGAAGTACAGCAGAGATATTGGCCACTATATGTGGAACTTTGGACACACCCTGTACAGTCCAGAGGTATACACATAATCCCTTAGTGCACAACGTGTACCAGGCCTGACAATATGGATGCAGAGAGCCATGTAGATGGGTATAACACATAACAACTGGTATACACTTGGCACCATAGGTGTTGGATTCACACACTCCTGTCTGACCTGACACATAATGATTTCTAGTACAGGGGTGACATGGACACATATTACCCACTAGATATTGATATACATCTGTACAGCATCCAACTGCTCTGTCTGACATACATGGCTTTTAAGGGAGGCCCGGCAACAGTACATCTGACAAGTATCTGCACATGACATCCCACTAGTTAAGTACACTAAGCTACTAGGCATGTAACAATGCACTGTGCAGGCTACAGGCAGACTGGCTCAACACTGGCCTACATCCCGTAATGGGGAATGGACATGTACCTGCATATATAGCAGGCTCAACAGTCATGTCACAGCACAGTGTAAGATACACCTGTGTGACAGTGCATAACCACAACCAATGTGAACACAGCCACAGCCACATATGGTAAGCTAGCATAATATTACAGTATATGGACTATCTGTTCTACACCATCCTCATATGTGCCACTCACAGAATGACCCTACATATACTGGGCTGCTACACAGTTTGGTCTGATGGCTGTCTGTGTTATGGGACATGTGTGTGTTTGGCCCTACAAACATGTACGGCAAAACTGTGCCATACAGTGGGGAAGCATGTAACATCTGATAGAAGGGGAGCTAGAACAATGAGATCTACCACAGTCTGTACACAGGCTAAAGTACATATTAACAGTACACACACTGCCGACATTCACCATCACTGCACAGACCTCAGTACTGTACAAACATCCACAGAATGTCCAGCTTATGTCATGAAATACTGACCCTACTGTACATGACATGTGTAGCAATCTGATATATCACTGGCTTGTTATCAGATATGATGACACTATTTATGGTGTACAGCACATATGCACCACTTCATGCACTACATATGTACAAAGTGTGACAGAGGTGTGGCTGACAGCACATACACAGGGCCAGTATAGACATGTACATGTGATAACCGCATATATTTTCCATTGTAACAGGGTTTGTTGTAACATATGTCCTATGAGAGATATGAAGTCAGTAACTGTCACGGCCTTCACCATCTACAGACTGCAATACTCACACTACCTTCTGCATTCCACAGATAGATGCACTGTGGCTAACACATGAAACCAAAGGCACAACACTGCCCAGTCTGCAGATGACCCTGAAGATGGGAATTCCTCATATACATGGAACTGACATGGCATGTATTGCGACATGTACGACAGGCATATCCAGACAAACACTGTTAAACCAACATTACACCAAATGCAGTATAGCAGCACTTACAGTCTGTAGTCAGGCACATCTCCCCTCCTGTTTGCTGCCCTCTTTCCACAGTGTATGTTGTTAGAGGTAAATCCCCAATTCATCTGAGATGCTGTTTGCCAAACAACAGATCTAGTTCCTGCTCACAGTGATTGAAAAGGGCCAACACCACCATGATGTTCCTAGGTATTGGAGTGTGTTTCCATGCAATTGGCTATGGGAATGTTACCATAGCTGTTCCACATGCAATCAGCTAGGGGAGGGCTGCAATTTGTGCAAAGGCCATCAGTTGATCATGAGCATCACTTAAAATACACATGCTGCTGCCTAAGCAAGGCAGGTGTGAGTATCCACATTTATTTATTTATTTATTTAACATTTGTTGACCGGGAAAGTCCGACTAGGTTCCACAGATCCTGTTTTCAGCAGAGGCCCGGGGAGAAATGCTCCAGAAGCATGTCTTTAGAATGTGGGAGGAAACTGGAGTACCCGGTGGAAACCCACGCGAACGCAGGGAGAACATGCAAACTCCACACAGAAGGCACCCAGGCAGAGAATCGAACCGGAGAACCTCTTGCTGTGAGGCGACAGCATTAACCGCTGCACCACTGCACACATCCACCAGAGAGGGAGTGGGAGAGGCAGACAGAGGCAAATACATGTCAGTGAGAGGTGGGAGAGTAAAACTGAAGCATGTTTGTGTCACACACCTAGCAGTACAGGGTATCAAACCCCCAACAACTATGTAGTGCTATCACAGTTCGATGCAGTTATTGGATGCACTACGTGGGTTACTTGATGTGGAGCACTCAGAACATATATGTGATGGTGAGTGACATCTGCAATGGGGATACAGTAGATATGTGGTAGGTGATGTACACGTGCCTGTCTGCATGAACAGGTGCCAGCGTCAACACAGGCACACTCACACAGGGACACACACACATTGACACACTTGGCAGGGCCAGGAGTGCAACTCATCTATAGTGGGATTGCCGCAACACATCAATGTGCAGGTATCACATGCACCACATGGGTCATATGAAGGTCATATGGGCAAAGATTATAAGGAGGTGTCAGACATCAGACAGCATGCTTCAGTATGCCCTGGGGGGTTGTAGTGAGTGTGGATGTGGACATACGCACCATACAACACATACACGAGAACACACAGGGTGCCAGTTCTGACATGCATGGGTGCATGTCTGCATGGGTGTGTGGTGGTCAACTGTGCCAGCAGGCTGTACAAGGGTAGGCGATGGGTATACTTTGGCATCAGGCCACATGACAATGGTCTGCATTGTGGCTCAGACCTGTAATTTCTGCATTTGCCTACACAGGTGGGTATTGCATCTTCCATCCAGTCACCTGGGTGACTATTGTGTGTGGCCAATGCTGTACATCCCATGCCATGTATGTGTTCCTTAGTCCATGACATGGATGGTGTCTGGGATGTGCACACCTCCCACATGCATGTACAGTGACATGTGGAACTGTACCTGGGGTGTCTGGCCCATGTTGTGAACACAGACTATCATCAAATATGCCAGTCTTGCCCACCTGTGGCAGGAACTGGTAATGGGCAGCAGGTTTACCCTGCACCTACATTGATAGCATGCTAACAGCATTCCCTGATGTCAGTGGCATCTGTCCATACAGGGCATGTTGTTAGGCATGGTATGTCCATTGTGAGTCACATGTGAAGGCACCACAGGTGGTGCAGGTATCTATTGGGGAACATGGTGGAGGTGCACTGTCTGCATGTGCGTGCATATTGGACAGATGGGCAGGGTGACATGCCCTCTGTAGCCCACTGCTATCACTGCATAGTTACTATCAGTGGCCAATATGCAGTGTACTACCCACATATTGGCTGTTGCCTAGACATGTGTGTGCGTATGACACATGGGTTGAGTGTGTGCTCTGGGTAATAGTGGGGTTGCTAACTGTGATTGCCTGGCTTTGATTTCACATGTATGGGTATGGCTTTGCACCCCAGCCTCTCAGCTAATCTAGATTATTATGCCTGTATGGTTGACATTGTGATAGTAGGGGCACCATAAAAGAAATAAGCAAAAACCCTTCCACATTGCCCACACTCACAACCACCTCTACACAGGATATGAGTTACACACACACACCTGTCATGTGTGGGACTAAAACCCCTACCTAAGTAGTTTATTACACTACAGCACTACGCAGTTATAGTACACACCATAGACATTACTGGAGTATTTCTTCCCCAAAGGTGTATTTCACAATCAATGACTTCAGCAGGATTACCAAAGTAGGGCATTTCAACTGTACTGCGAGTGGCTAGCCTAAAATGCATTGCTCCCTACACAGACAGTGAGACACACACAAAACATCCACAATTGACATGTGTGGGTATAGAACCCCTAACCAAGGCCTATATCATACTACAGCATGGAACAGTTATAGGTCCCACCACAGGGATTACTAAAGAACTTCCTCCCCAAAGTTGTATTTCACAATGAATTATATCAGCAGGATTGCCAAAATAGGGCATTTGAAATGTATTGCGAGTGAGTAGCCTATAATGCATTGCTCCATACACAGACATTGAAACACACACAAAACATCCACAACGGGTGGAGATGGAACCCTACCATAGTTCTAAATTACACTACAGCAGTACACAGCTACAGGACATGCTACAGAGATTACTGAGCTACAACCCTCCCAGAGGTGTATTTCTAGGTGGGTGACATCAGTATCCTTGCAAAAGGTGAGTATATGAATTCTAAGGAGTGTGAGTAACCTAAAACGTATTGTTCTCTACTCAGTCAGAGACACACAGATTCACACACACACACAGTTGCCAAGTCTGGGGTTAGAACACCTCCCTAACTACTTTATCACACTACAGCAGTACACAGTTACAGGATGCACTACAGAGATCACTGGGCTATGACTTTCCCAAAGGTGTATTTCTAGGTGAGTGACATCAGCAGCCTTGCCAAAGTTGAGCATATGAATTGTACGGAGTGTGAGTAGCCTAAAAATCTACTCAGATACACACACACACAGATTCACACACAGTTGCCAGGTCTGGTGTTAGAACACCTACCTACTTTATCACACTACAGCAGTACGCGTTACAGAGATTACTGGGCTATGATTTTTCCAGAGGTGTATTTCTAGGTGAGTGACATCAGCAGCCTTGCCAAAGTTGAGTATATGAATTGTACAGAGTGTGAGTAGCCTAAAAAGCATTTCTCTCTACACAGTCAGAGACAGACACACACAAACACACACTCACACAGTTGCCAAGTGTTGGGTTAGAACTACTACCTAATTAGTTTATCACTGCAGCAGTACACAGTTATGGGACACACCATGGAGATTATTGAGCAACAGCTCTCCCAAAGGTGTATTTCACATTGGATGACCTCAGCAGGTTTGCATAATACTGCTATGAGGAGGGCGGTGTGTGCATGGGCCATAACCCATTCATGTAGGGGTTGACATGCCACATGCGGGCACACAAGGGGTCATATGTCACAGGTGCGTGTATACAGCTACTAGATGACTACTTCCTTGTACAGTGATGTTGCACAGCTGGCACGTGCAGCACATAGTCTGCCATGCTGACAGATACTGGTGGCTAGTATCTGCAGTGAGTGACATCTGCACCTCATGTGTTTGGGGCCCTTTAGCTGTGTGCTGGGTGGGACAGGCCCGGATGGCTCCTTGTCACAGTCACCGTCTTCCACGCATCTATGTCCATCTACCTTTGGCTTATTGTAGTGTGTTGTCCTTATATATATGTCTGTATTCTTATCCACTGTGTGTGCAAGGCAGGAGTGGTGCATACTGACATGTGTCTGCACTAAGAACTGCGACTGCCAGATATGTCTGGTCAACTGGTGTTTGCAGACATGGCCTTCATGTGTTTGTGTGTGAGCATGCCCAGTATGGCCATCTATATTGCATGTGTGGATCAAGTCCAGGTAGTTTGTACTGCGGTGCTGACCTTTGTGTTGTACACCAAAAGGTAGCATGCTGTGTCTGCAGGGTATCCATCGGTCATTTGGCATTGACTGTTGCTACAGTTCTGCATAGCGGGAGGGGGTACCTGACTGCTTCTACATTTCTACACAGGAGTGATGGGGGGCACACCTGACTGTTACTATAAGTGTACATAGAATGGGGGGGTATACCTGACACTTTTACATATTTGCTAGGACTGTACTGGTATGTCGGGTACTCCATTTCAGTCTGTAGTCTTACCTATCGTGCTGGCTAGAGGCATACCAGTGTACTACAGATCTTAGCTTTAACTACCTATGTATTAGTTTCTGACTTCCTAGCCTTCACAACTTACATCCAACTGCCTGGCCTGCTGTAGTCTGTCTGTGTAGGCCTGGGGGAGGGGTTACCCATAGGGCTCATTCAGAGGTCATAGTACAGCATGTGTTTGTGTTTGTCTACACCTATCCAGCTAGCCGTAACTGTTGCTGGGTATGTGACCCCCCCCCCTAACTGGCATGTGTGAGTCACTTACCTTGTGAGTGTCCCAGTATTGAGGGTGGTGCTGCAGGGCTGCCTATGTCAGATGCACATAGTACACTCCCTATACATGGTTGAGCACAGGTAGTGTCATGTTTGACATCCCTTTTACTGTATGTGTGAGTCAGAGAGAGGTGTCATTCCCTGGGTCCCTACTGTGCCAGTGCATGCACTATGTGTTGCCTCTTTGCCAAGCCCAGGGCATACTGGACATGCCTCCTTCTGCCTGCTGGGGCAGGCTAAGGTTGTTCCTCCTCTGAGTTACTCTGTGCCTGTGCAGGCCTTGGCAATGGTGGGGGGCTGTTTGGCCCTGCCCCATGCTGTTCCTACTGCAGCTGTTTCCACAGGATCATATTGTGTAGCATGGCACATACAAGGACAACTTGGGTACATGTAGTTGGTGAGTACTGCAAGGCTCCACCAGATGTGTCTGGGCACCAGAACCGTGACTTGAGCATCCCAAACACATGCTCTATTATGATTTTTGTTTGTGCGTGTACCTCATTATGGAGTTTTTGTTCGGGTGTGTGTGCATTTCTGATGGGTGTTGTCAGCCATGGCTCCAGTGCATATCCAGCATCCCCCACTAGGTAACCGTGTGGGATGTCCCCAATGGCAAATATCTGGTACAGCTGCATCAGATGCCAGATGTGGGAATCATGGCAGCTTCCAGGGCAGCCAGCACACACATTCATTATTATGCCCTGGGCATCGCACATGACCTGGCAGTTGATGGAGGGGAAGCCCTTGCAGTTGATGTAGACCCTACCCTGCTCACCAGGTGGTGCTTTGATGCATATGTGCGTGTAGTCTATTGCACCCACTACCTCAGGGTATTCTGCTATTTGGTGGAAGAGACACATATTGCTGGCTAACACCTCATGGGTGATGGGGAAATATACGTGCTCACAGACATGTGCTGCCATAGCATCCAGAAACTGGTGGAGTATCCTGGATGCTGATGCCCGTGAAATCCCCATCATATCCACAGTTGGCCTTTGATAGGTACCTATAGCTAGTATTCTTAGGCCTACACATACCTTGGTATCCGCCGGGATGGGTTCCACTCTGTTAGTTCTGTGTGTGAGGCGTGGCCGGCACAGCTCAACAATTTGCTGTAGGAGGTCCCTGTCCAACCTATAGCACTCCACTATCTCCAGCTCATGTAGCCCTTGCTAGGTTACCCTGGGTCTGTACACTCTTCTCTGTCTCCTCACTGTGGGTTGCTCAGCAGCATTCACATCCTCACCACCCTCAGCCTCTTGCACATGCTGGTTTATGATAGCAAAAGCAGCCCCTAGCATTTTTTCTCTTGCTTTCGTTTTGTAAAATTTCCCCATCTGTATACACTGGTGGTGCAGAGTTTTGGGGAAAAACAAGGGGGAAAGGTATTTGCATAGTTTATAGTGGTGTGCTGGGCTGGGCTGCTGCCTGTGTAATTGGCTGGTTCTGATACATTTCACCTGTCAGCTAAGCTAGTTCTCCTTGATTACCTTCCTACTGCTGTTTTCCCTTCCCATTGCCTCCCTGTTTAAGCCTGTATGTGCGCCGTGCAAACAGAGTGCTCAAATGTGCACAGAGCTGCTATTTCCTGGTTTAACTTCCTTTTTCTTCCTGTGAAACCTGTTTCACAGTGCGCACACCCACTTATACTTTGTAAAGAGTGCTAGGCAGGTTTAGACATACCCCTAGCTTAGCTGTGCTAAGCTAGGAGCAATCCCGAGCCACAGGGCTCCAATCCACTTACAGTATGCTGACACACACCCCCATGATGTCACCTATAACCTAGTCTTGCACTCAGCTATTTATACTCTTACACTCTTGGGACCTGCCTCACACCCTGGGGAAATCTGGGATTCACTATCCTTCCCCTCATTTGTATAGGATTGCCTGCCAATGCATAGTTACATGTCCCACACTGAGCCTCCCCCCTTAGCAACCATTACTTACTGGACAGGTTGTCTTATGCCTGCCATTGACTTGCATGAGAGAATACTGATACTGCTTTTAGTTAGAATGCTTATTTTAGGCTTATTTTATTATTTTCCCCCGATCCCATTTACGCGCCACTGACCTATGCTTAAACAGGCAAGATTGGCGAAAAAAAAAAAAAAAAGTTTTTTTTTATTTTTTTACACATTTTGCAATGCCAATGGCCTTCTACTTGGCCATTGGCATGCTTCATCAATGATATGCAGCCTGTATTTTGAGCTGTCATAGCTTTGTTTTGTAGTTCGCAGAAATGTACTCGGTTACTAACCGAGTACATTTCTGCACACTGCACTCGTCCTGCACGGACAGCTGCCGGCTTCCTGCATCGCATATTACCCTCATTTGCATGGTTTTCACCTGCAAATGAGGGTAATTTGCATACAGGAGCTCAGTCCATGCAGGATTAGTCTAAGAGCTCACGTGCACGTCCCGGGAACTCGTTCTTCGATCGCACGTCGGCCATATTGCCGAAAATAGCTCTTAGGCTAATCCTGCACGCTATAAAGGGCTTCGTAAATCTGGGGGTAGATGTTTTGAAGGGGAACTCTAATATATATGTATATATATATATATATCTGATATATATATGTGTGTGTGTGTGTGTGTGTGTGTGTGTGTGTGTGTGTGTGTGTGTGTGTGTGTGTGTGTGTGTGTGTGTGTGTGTGTTTGCTATATGTCTTCAGTAGTTTAAGGATACTGGTTTTTCGACTGGTTTTTCGACTGATAAGATAATTTTGATTTGCCAATTATTAGACCTGGTACTTAATAACAACCTTTTCATGTTTGATGGTAAAACATATTTGCAGACTTGGGGTGTAGCCATGGGCACCCCATGCGCAAATACTTACGCAAACCTGGTAGTTTTAAATTGGGAAAAGGAATTTCTTTTCAGCAATACTGCATTTGAAAAAATTAAATTTTACAAGCGGTTTGTAGACGACGTCCTTTTAATTTGGCAAGGCACGCTGGAAGAATTTAAACAGTTCCTGCAGTTTTTAGAAACTACTACTACTTACCTAAAATTCACAATGGAAGCTTCCAAGGAATGTGTAAATTTTCTGGACGTCTCTCTGACCCTTAATGAACAAGGAAAGGTTATTTCCTCTATTTTTAGAAAACCAACCTGGACCAACACAATACTCCAATATAATAGCATGCACCCAAGACATATGTTCCCCGGTATTGTCAAGAGTCAATTCATTAGACTAACTAGACTATGTCAGGATAGAGAAACTCTAGAGCAAGAAATTAATAAAATGGAGTTGCTTTTTTTAAATAGAGGATATGATTCTAAACTAACTAACTCTATTAAAAATGAAATTCTGTATTCTCCAGAGATAGGTTCACATTTACCTAAGAAACCCAATTTCTTTAGAACTAAGACGTCAGGAAAGTGTTTCAAGATTCCTTACATCACAAAATACACCAGTGATGCAAAAAGTTTAGAAAAGGTTATCTGCAGGAACTGGAACATTTTAATGACTGATACTTTAGTATCTAATTTAGTTGGCAGTCACCCCACTTTCTTATATAGAAATTGCCCTAACTTGAAGCAAATACTGTGTAAAGACTATGGTTCAGCTTCGAGAGTAGCCACTTTGAGTATAGGTACTGTTCCTTGTGGTAACTGCAACAGGTGTAATTACATCTGTTCTGAGTTAACTTTTACTCATCCTACCTTGAATTTTACTTTTTATTTTAATACATCAGCTACTTGTAATTCTAGAAACCTGATATATTTAGCTACATGTACAAAATGCACTGCTTTTTACATTGGACTTACAAAAAGAAGACTAGTTGACCGTATCTATAATCATCTATATGAAATTAGGAAAGAATTAGACACCAATGCCTTGGCCCAACACATAATAAACTATAGAGACCATACATTTTTATTCAGAGTGTTGGAATTAGTACCCCTGAATCCTAGAGGGGGAGATGACTCTAACAACTTGGCCCTGGCAGAATTAAGATGGATACTAAAATTTAATGCTCATAATTTTCCTGGTTTAAACACGTTTGTATCCATTAAGCCCATCTTGAATGCTAGGAAACGTTAATGTAAATATTATACATACATATTTTTCATATATATAAAAAATCTCTAATTAGTTTTTAATTAGGTTTTGACTAATTAATAAATATTTTTCTTATAAGCTTTAATTAACTATAAGTTTAAAATATATATATATTTTTCTTTTAGGCTATACTTAGATATTTATAATTAAAATTATATCTGTTTAGCCTATTATCAGTAGTGACTTTCATTGTTCTGGTTTTAGATTCTCAGTTTGGTTATTTTATAGTATATTTTCTAACATTTCCTAAACTTTGTCTGGCTTAATTTAACTTAGTAAGCATAATTGATGTACATAGCAAGCAATATGAAAACACTTTGTTTATATACTTCATAATTTATATATAACTTTTACAGTCGTAATATATTTTTTACATACTTTTAACAAAGTTTAGATGTCAGTCATAAAAACTGATAGTTTTTTGTTAAGTCAAGTTGTATGGCTAACTTATACTTATAACTTTACTTAGTTGCTTAATATAAGCTGTCCCTGAGTAAATAAAAAATCAATTATTTAATTTAATCATTTTTATATACCTGTAGTTTATGAACCTATGACATATTTCTTTTTACAAAATTTATACAAAAAATTTTTTAATCAAAAATCCATCAATAGAGTACTTATCCAATTTTGCTAGGTAGTCTACTATTCCAAAATATTTCTTCTTTTTGGTTCATCAGCGATGTTAAACCATAAAAAATCTTTTAAAACACTTTAAATAACTTGTGTTTAGATAAATGTTAAGGGATAGTTACATATTGTTGTTTTAATTATTGTCTCGCTTCTATTCATTATTTGACAACTATCATAGAAGTTGGCTTGTTGCTTTGAAGTTGTGTGCGGCGGTTGCTAGGAATGCAGCTTTTGTCTGCACTATTATTGTGTGTAATTGAAGCTAATTAACTTACAACTATGCATGGTTGCCTTTAGCAACCAAACTGACTTTAAACAACGTCATTGTTGGATTTATATTGATTACGAAATATTGCTTTCTTTTTTAAAATGGGTTTCTTTAATGTGTACTTTATTGCAACTAAGTTGAAGCTATTGGCCTCTTAACACCCTTTACCTGTGTAGATATGTTTTTATTTTATTCAATGCAGAACTATTTTTCATAGTTGTTGAGCTATAACACCTTAGCCATTATAGCTGTGATTTCCTGCTTTTAGGTTTTAAAACTAATATAGCATTTAACGTCCATTCTGAAACGTTTAAATCCCATAGAACTGCACTTGCTGACTTTTTTCAGTGTTTGCACCATGTAATATAACTTATATGGATGAATCCATTTTATTGCATACTTGAATGCATATTCTGTGTAATTTTGAATGTGCTTTAGCGCATCTTTGTAGGATGTAACTGAATTTCTCATGATTCCACATGTATCACAGTTAGTTATTATGTTTTAGTGCAAGAACGCTATGTTGACTATTAGGCTGTTTGCTTTTTTCTTTAAATACTAATTGTCAATTAAGCCAATTTGTTTCAATTTGACTTTGGTTTATGGTATTTAAACTTTGTTTGTGGGGCTATTCATTGTCTGAGGAAGCGTGGTTGTACCCACGCGAAAGCGCTTACCGTTACCCACTGTTTCATGGATTAAAGAACTTTTTATTCTAATTTTACTACGTTTATTTGCTTGCTTCATGGTTCATTGATTGCAATTTCATTTATTGCCTTACTGCATCGTGGTAGAGATCAGGTTACTGTTTTTGCTTCTAGTTTAAGTTAGTATTTATCATTTGATGTGGTTCACTTTTGCCAGTAATGACATTTTCCAAATGGTTAGTTGTAGATTAGTTTTTTTTTTTTATTTTATTTGAACCTTGTTAGATTTTTTTCTATTTGATTTGTATACATGTGTGTGAAGTACTTTATGGAGTCTGCATTACTTGTGTGTGCAGTATTATTTTTTTTTTTGTTAGAGGGAATAGGTTAGAGTAAGTGATGACAGGAGTAGAGTAGTGATACATGGTTGATTTGATGATGTGAGTAGAGCGGTAATAAAATATCTGGCACTCTGACTCAGATACATTTATCAGTGCCCATTATTAGTATCTATATTTCATTTGGGCAATGTGAGTTAGGAGTTGTCCCGAAAATGCTAAACCCAAATAGTATGAACTAGCTGAGTAACTTGAAAAGCCAGTCAGTTACTCAGAGAAAAGAGGTGTAGTTATTACGCACAGAGATCTTTATAACTAGGTATGTTTAAAATGGATTCTGCATCAACGGTACATTTGACTATGGCCCAGGTGACTTGGGTTGAAGTAGCGGTCTCGGTGATTGATAGCACAGGTAGTAAGGATGGATGTGCTTATCCTGGGGGCAAGTGCTCTCTCAGACATAGCATCAAGATCACTAGTGGAGGCTAGGGACACGCAAGGGGATGTTGCACTGTGTGGTGGGTTGGGTAACGCTCATGGCTGAGGCACAGGTGGGGGCATATCTGATATGCTGCAGGCCTACTGCATACCAGTTCTAGGCACAGGATGAGAGAGTGAAAGGATGGGAAATTAAGCTGCAAAACAATTGCAGGCAGCATTGTGATTCTGCTTCAGGTTCCTCATTCTCCTCACTGGGTTTGAATATGGGTCAAGATTAACATATTGGAGACGAAGGCAGCTCTGGTGACCTGCTGGATGAGGGAGAGCACCTTGGGGCAGCTAATAGTTAGCTGCAAGAAGTAAAAAAGACCCCTCCCCGAAAAGGTATATCTAAAAATGAAAGGGTGATCAGCGGAACTCAGTTTACAGTTCACTTCTTTTCTAGATAATGATTTTAGTTCAGGAGAGTTAAGCAGGGGAAGAAGTCCCTTAATATATGAGATGTCAATGGGGATCACCAGATGAAGAAGATCCTAAGCCTTAGTGAAACCTCAACGGTAGGAAACTGCATGTTTGCCTAGAGAAACTTGGAAATTGCAGACTATGTCTTCCTTGAGGGGCCTGTTAAGTTCTAGTTATGTCTCTGAAATATGGGGTGATAAGCTACAAGGCCCAAAGGAACTAGCTCCTTGCATCTCAAAAGAGATCGCAGTAATGATTGGTGAACCATTAGCACAACAATGCAGCCTCTCCTAAGAAAGCAGAGTGATGACACAAGATTGTAAAACAGCAATGATAGTTCCCTTGGCTTATACAAAGATGAGATAAGGATGGAGCCAGGTGATTGTAGGCCTATTGAACTAATTTCTACTGCAGGAAAGATTATAAAAAAGTTGCTGGATTTCCTGATCGGTCATTTTCTTGAAGATGAGTAAGAACTTACTTCATGTGGCATTAGAATAACTATTGTTGGGAAATTATGGATATGCTGTGAAGGCCAAAATGATTAGATGGATAGGAAAGTGTTTGCTTGATCGGAAGACAAAGTAATACAATAAGGGGAGACTATTTGAATAAAGGAGAAATAACCAGTACAGTGCTAGAAAACTACCCCAGTTTAGCATATTTGCATTAGATACCATATCTGAGTCGCAGAGAAAAGCACAAATGCTTGTTTGTGACACCAAGATCAGTGCAATCAGCATGAATGGGAGTGGTTACTTTTCAGTAATACCTGGAAAAGCTGGCATGCAGATGAATAACTGACAGTTGGTAGTTAATGCAAAATTGTTTAAAATTAATCTCTTTACGAAGTAGAAATCCAGAGAAATATTCATGGTTACAATTGCGACTGATTTTATTTTATCTTTAGTTTACATGTCTGTAAGGACTAAAAGAAGAAAATGATCTTGGGGTCATAATCACCCCTATGCTGACTTGTGCAAAGCATTATGAAAGGGCAGTGACAAAGCCTTACAGGATGCTAAGATGTCTAGCTAGTGAAGCAGATTCAAGAGACAGTGATAGCATTCCTCTGTTCTACAGAGCACAGTTATGGTCGCATCTGCAGAGCAGTATCTTTGACTGGCAGGTTAGAAAGGCACACAGAAAACACGCAATACAGGATTACCAGAGCGCTGAAAAGAATGTGGAAGAAGGGATGTCGTGAAAAATTCAGACAATTGTTAATATATTTATTGGAAATAGGAAGAGACAGGAATATAATAAGGGCACAATACATTATGAGGTGGTGCCGAAGTTGAATTACATAGAAAGAAGGAACATGAGGGACAGCTGTAATGGGGGACAATTTAAGACTGAATTAAAGAACTAAGGTTTCAAAGACTGGGTGCTGGGACACTGGAGCACATTGGCAGGTGCAAAGGGATCCAGGATGCCTAAGAAAGACAATGGGGCAGGAGTTTCAGAAAGGAAGGTACACAGGGCTAGCTGCAGCAGTGTTGAGAACTAAATGTACGATGTCTTCTATAAAGCTTTTTGTAAGTGCATAAGGTCATATTTTAATGTGAAACCAAGTATCATTGTGAGTACAGAATCTTTTAGCCCACTTAATGAGGCTGCTAAAGCCAGTGCTGATCTTAAGTATCATGAAAAAGACCCAGTATGAGCAAGCTTTCTATCTTTCCACTTTTGAGACATCAAAATACTGGCATCAGTTTCATGAAGTCAGATATTTTCATGTATATTGTATATGTACATTCCTACTTTTGAACACCAATCCATGCTTCTGTCAAAAATACAGGATTTAAATGCTATATTGGCACAATACTGGCATTTCATGTGTGTACTAATGGAGGATGTTGTACATTTTAGTGAGCTTTATCTGTCAGAGAAATGTATAAGAGTTAGCTTTACTATGTCAGTCTGTTTACTTATTTATTTTCCACATTAACCCACCTGGGAGCAAGCCCATTTTTTTAAGGGGGACCCTCCAAAAATAAAGAAATACCAACACAAGATAATTACAGCAATTCTGACAAACTTTCGTTCATCAACAATAAGAAGAAAATGAAGGGGCCACATTTACGTGGGAACCACATACACGTTTGAAAAGGTGTACAGTCTTCAGTGAGACTGCACAGGATGCCTAAAATAAACAGATCACATGAATAAACAAGAAAAAAAGTACTTGGCCTGAGGCATTACCTATCTTTCCTGCTCTGTTGGTGGTGTTTGTTAGGAGTATAAAATCAATACAGCAAAAGATAACAGATATAGGCTTCAACTTATCACAGGGCAAGGAATCAGCACTGGAATAGCCTTATCTTCTACTGCCATCTAGTGGACAAAAATATGTCTTCTTACTTCGCTGCAAAAATAGCAGTTCTCAAACACAGCATCTATACTTCCTTTATTTGTGTATTCTGTAGCTGGACAAGTCAAGCTAACTCTTGTAAATATTTAATAAGTTTCCACTCCATTCCTTCCTCCATCACCCTCTTATCTTATGTATGCTTACTGAAAATACTGGCAGTTTTTCTTTGCAAGTCATTTTAGCCTTACTGAATTTGAGCTACTCTCTCTGGTCTTGTACGTATTTCTTGAATGTCTGTGTACAAATCAATTGGCTGTAAGTATTCACCACCTTTAATACTATTTACTACTTTGTGCTCCAATAGTAAATCGTTATCTGAGTAAACTTATTTGCACCTGAGCAATGCCTCAAATAGGTCCCTCATGGATAAGCATATCATCTCTGTCAAAACCCTTAAATAAATAAAATGAAATCCAACTCCTTTTTCATAGTGCCTGTATGGCTATTGCATTATTTATTATAGCTCATGGTACTGAACTATGTCTGACTTCTGAGGGCATTTGAAGCCCTCTGACTATGGTATTAGACATCACTGCACTTTTCAACAATATTTTGTAAGATTATAATGCTCAGCCAAGAGAATACCACAATTTATGCATATTCCCAGCCACTAGAAGGTACCTTTCAACAAATATTATCCTTTTACAAGTTAATTCATTATGCTCACTCCTTCACCTTTGCAAACAGATATAGACTGTTCTAGAAGAAAGTATTATTTTAAACTAGTGCATTCAGCTTGACTGCTAGTAAAGGGTGGTGGTATCTGACAGTGATGTCAGAAACCCAAAATCAATGATTAATGGAGGTTGAAGGAGGGTAAGCCCATGAAAGAAGAACAAAACATTGACAGATATGGCTTCCTTCACTGATAGTCTGGCAGTTAACACAGAAGATTAAGACTATGGATTGCTAACAAGCTGCTATCTGTGATCTGTAGTCTGATTCTGTCAGACTTCATTTGCCTGCTGTGTGACTCTGAGCAAGTTATTTAACTGGACAGCACTCTGTGGAAATTAGGAAACCAGGATATGCTTGTATCTCCCCTGAACTGTATGCCTTGTGATTACATGTGACCTAATAAACCTATGAAAAGAGATGAACAGTTGTACAAAAAGTATCAGCCACTTGAAAGAGGCAAGAGACATAACATTGCTAAAATATAGAGGAGTGAAAACATATCATACCTTTATGAAACAGAATATGCAAGTAAAATGGTGATGTCACTGTACACCCACACTTCAGGAGAATGCTACAGGAGTGATAAAACACTGGAAGATGAAGGATGACAGCTGTCCAGTGCTTGTTCATCGTAAATGCCTATGTAGGGATATAGTATTTCACAATCCACAAAAACTGAACTCTGTCATCCCACTGGGGACACCTGCCCTACACAGTGCAATGTCTTAATTTAAAAGGATATCCAATAGAGGCATGATGGATATGTCTCAGACAGCAGGTAGCCAAATGAGTGAAATATACCAAACAACAACTAAAAGAGAGCTCTAAGACTCAAAAAGCACCAGACCATTCATCTGGAATAGCGCACCATTGTATAAGGCCAATCTGATAACAACAGACCTCTAAAGATTAATAAAAAATCTTCATGCGGATGCAATTAAGTAGATGCTTAATATTGTATGTTAAAATGCATTGTTAATGAATGAAGGTTTTTCTCCCCCTGGGCCTAATGTTATACTCAGTCTAATAAAAACAATAAGCTATAGGTCATGTACTGTTATAGTTAATTGAAAGTAAAAAATAATTTTCTGGCTATGACTTTTTCATATTTAGGCTCTGTAAGAAGAGAAGGCCCAAAGCTCTGGTTAAATTATGAGCTTTAGGCCTGTAGTGCAATTTTGCTTTCTGTCATTCATTTATATTGTATTTTGTTGTTGCTCATTTGTAAAAATGGTGAGCATGAGAATGTCAGACACTGTTATGGGACCAGTAAAATGCCACTGGGATTCAACTGTTAACGGGAAATCAGTTAGGTCAGCTGTGCCATCTCCTATATGTCCAGTTAATTACACTGGTGCATACACAGCATACTGCAAAAAACATTTACACATTTTTTGGGGGGTAACTGCACACCCATCCCTACCTTGACCAGACAACTAGTTCTATTGACTTTGTGGAGTATTTTAATCAAGCATCCCCCCCATATTTCTAATCAAATGTAAGCCTTGCTGATGCTATTTCAAGTGAAGAAATAGATGTATCTATTACATTCATAGGTTCATAGGTTCATAGGTTCATACTAGGCTATCTGCCCTAGGGCATTTATAAGCCTAGCCAGAATGTGTTTGGCTTTCGCCACCCATTTTAAATTTATTTTGCTATGCCCTTTTTTGAGGTTAGTATACTGTGCCTCTATCTAACAGTGACACAGAAGTGATACCCGGGGTAAACCTACGATCTCCCATCCACTCATCAAGATTCCTCTTGAAGAGAGTCAATGAGGGACTCTGCCTAACCTGGACTGGGATTTTATTCCAGAGTGAAGGGAACCTACCATCATGCAGATGTCACTGTGAACAAAGTGGTACTGAAGTGAACATTGGCTAAATATAGAATCAGTGTTCAGTGTTATTATCAGTCAGCTCCAAGACAGAAACATTAAGGATAAGGAACACTTCCACAGAGTATGTATTAGCCTTACTACATCAAAATCAAAAAGTCACTGGATGTCTGAGTGATTATAAAGCAACTTCTAAAATTCTAACTGCCTTGTTAAAATTATTTCTCCATAATAAGCCCAGAGCAAACAGGACTGAAACAGATAAATGTTTGTACTTGGTAAAAATAAAAAGGGAGGTGACAAGGAAAAGAAATTCTAGATTTAAACCTGTACTGAGAATGCAAGGTAGTCTGAGTGACACTAGTTTAAATGTGGCAACACATTCGGGACAGGATGTCATGGTTGTAGAATACAATGACAGTTCTTGGATGATAATCTCGGGACTGAATAGATTTTGAGAAGGAACATTTCATACTCAGCTCAAACTGAAGCTGGGCAGTAGACTCATAACTACCTTTGGTAGAGGTAGAAAGTTGAAGGAAATTTTAGAATCATGTGGCAAGGAGAAGTCCGCTGCTTTCAAATAACTAATGAGTCAGTGTGGTTTCTGCAGATTTTGGAAGTACATTAATGATGGACCATACATTTCTATCCCTGGCGTCTATAGGAATTTGGAATGTGCTGGCAGATGCAACTGTGAGACAAAATGTGTGGTATATGTTGCATCTTGCATGGCATGTCCAACATTTTATGTCGGCAAAACTGTTAGAAAATTATCTCAGAACATGTCCGGGACATTAGGAACAAAAGTCTTGTCAGTTCCTTGTATATGCACAGTACAGAAATCAGGAATTTTAAAAAGTTCCTATTTTTTATTATATACAAAGTGAAGGCTGATGAGAGAGGGGGTGACCCTAAGCTAGAAGTAGAGATCAGAGAAGTTGAATGACAAATAAGATTAAATGCCCATAAAAGCCCAGGGATCAATGACTACATATCAGTTAAGCCCATTATAAAGAGGAGGGCAATAGTTATATAACTAACAAGCATGCCACCTAGTGATACAAATTGGATGTTACAACTTTTTAAGATGTTCATTCTGTATGCATATGTTTTACTAGTGTTTTTATTACACGATGGTAAAAGAGAGTTGTGCAGCATCTGTGATGGCTTTTCATTTTTCATTAATCACCAGCTGGATAGTAAATTTCATGTATATATTGCAGCTAGATGACATTTTTTAAGAATGCATATGTTTTAGGGGGTGATTTCTCAGGATATGATGTCATGCTGCATAGGAAATAAAAGATGAATGTTTGTTTAATACGTTGACTCTGAAGAAGCCCTATAAGGAGTGAAATTGCTTAGTTCACATGTTTTTTATCTATTTTTATTTGTTTTTATTGCGAATAAAGTGTTATCTCGACTTCAAAGCTGAGCAGGTATTTTTGCTAACAACTCCGAGCACAAAAACTTTTTGCACAACAACTTAGGCATTAGAATGTTGAAAGGGTTGTTGCTAAACTTAGGGAACCTATAACAAGAAAAATAACTTGAGGTCCTGCAGAGGTTTTAAAGATATTTTTAATATTTTTATGAAAATTTTCATAAAGTAGAGAAATGTGGAAATCAAGAAAGAGTACAAATGGAAATATTTATGGAAGACTTAATTATGCCAAGGTTAGAGGTAGACGAGGCTCAGCAACTAACAATTAAGACAGGAAGTGATGAGATAAAAGCAGTGATGTATAATTAATCTTCAGGAAAGTCTCCATGAACAGATGGTATTCCTGTGAAAGTTTGAAAATTAGGAGGGAAGTAAGTGATAAAGATCTGGAAAAGTTTGTTTAATACTGTTTTAAAAGGATGGGAAGCACCAACACCTTGGAAGAAAGCTGTGGTGGCTGTGTTACCTAAATATGGCAAAAACCCTTCAGACCCAGCTTCATACAGACCCATTTCAATTTTAAACCATAATTATAAAGTGTTTATGTCTATACTAGCTAAAAGAATGGCAAAGGTGTTGCCAAACTTGATAGATATGGATCAGTGTGTTTTTGTGAAGGGAAGGCAAACGTTTGACAACATTAATAGAACAATGACAATCCAGAGGGGAACAGACGTAAGAAAATACCTCAGTTGTTGGTGGGTCTTGATTCAGAGAAAGTATTTAACAGAGTAAGCCGAGATTTTATGAGTAGGACATTGGAAGCATTTGCATTCCTTGATGCAATATTGTTTTTTGGCTTTTCCCAGTTAGGGGTTGCCACAGCAGAACTCCAGTCCACTAATGATTGGCAGTAGATTTTTACAGTGCCAAGATGCCAGCTCAACACCCAATCTTCAACAAAGACAGGCCCATTCTACATATGTCTTTCAAATGCCACTCGACCAAGGGGAGGACATGCAGACTCCACACAGAAGGCACTCCAGCCAAGAATCGAACAGGAGAACCTCTTGCTGTGAGACAACAATGCTACCGCTGCACCACTGCAGCTTGTATTCCTTGATACAATAATAAGGTTAATTAGAAGGATATATGAAGGATCACAGGCAAAAAATAAAAGTGAGAGGGTTCCTCTCAGATAAGCTGTGTTTGAACAGTCCAGAAGGTCTAGGATCTTTACTTAGAAGTGTTTGCATAGGTATTTTTATACCCCAAGCAGACTTCAAATAATTTTTTCCTCAGGTAGAGAGCAAATGTTGGAGGTGTGACAGAGAAAGAAAGAGGTACTTAGGAATATTTGTTTTGGGAATGTAATGAGTTGCAGATTTAAAAAAATCCCTACAGAGTGCTCTTTCAGAAATATTGAGTGAGCAAATAGCTGTAAGTAAGGAAATAATTCTTTTGAGCTGGGATTCAGGATCTGAATTGTCTAGACATAGTAAGACCTTATTAAGTATAATTCTGTTGGCTGCCAAAAAAGCAAATACTGGAACATGGAAATCAAAATCTACACTAACTGCATTTGAAGTAGTGAATACTGTAAAATAGAGAAAAGAACTGGAAAAGAAGTCTTAGGAAAGGGAAGGTGCAAATTACAAAGAAGTAAATGGAAATTGTGGGAACAATACATGCATAATAATGTTCAGGAGGAGGAGGAGTAAGGGTTAAGGGAAAGGCAGGAATTCAGTAATATTTTTGTAGTGTTTGACTGATAATAGTGGCAAAGAGTGTAGGAAGATGCACACAGGTGGATTATATCCTATGCAGGATGGCCAGTCTGAAGGAGTTTGGAGACTGTAAAGTGGTGACAGGGGAAAGCATAGTTAGGCAGCATAGGATGGTGGTCTGTAGGATGCTGTTGGTGATCAAGAAGAGGAGGAGGAGTGTGAGGGCAGCACCAAGGATCAAATGGTGGAAGTTGAAAAAGGGTGATTGTGAGGTGGAGTTCAGGGAAGAATTAAGACGGGCACTGGGTGGCAGAGAAGAGTTACCTAACAGCTGGGTATCTACAGCAGAGATGGTAAGGGTGACAGCTAAAAGGTGCTTGGTGTTACATCTTGACAGAGAAAGGAGGACAAGGAGAACTGGTGGTGGAATGAGGAAGTACAGGATAGTATATGGAGAAAGAGGTTGGCGAAGAAGAAGTAGGATTGTCAGAGAGATGAAGAAAGTAGACAGGAGTGTAAGGAGATGAGGCGTATGATGAAGAGAGAAGTGGCGAAGGCTAAGGATAAGGCGTATGGAGAGTTGTATGAAAGGCTGGACACTAAAGATGGAGAAAAGGACTTGTACCAATTGGCTAGACAGAGGGACCAAGCTAGGAAAGATGTGCAGCAGGTAAGGGTGATAAAGGATAATGAAGGAAACATACTCACTAGCAAGGAGTGTGTGTTGAGCAGATGGAAAGAGTACTCTGCGGAGGTGGATGAATGAAGACAATGAGAGAGAAAGAAGGTTGGATGATGTGGGGATAGAGAATTAGGAAGTGCAACAGATTAGCAAGGAGGAAGTAAGGACAGCTATGAAGAGGATGAAGAATGGAAAGGCAGTTGGTCCAGATTACATATCTGTAGAAGCATGGAGGTGCTTAGGAGAGATGGCAGTGGAGTTTTTAACCAGATTTTTTAATGAAAGCTTGGAAGGTGAATGATGCCTGAGGAGTGGAGAAGAAGTGTTTTGGTACTGATTTTAAGAATAAGGGTGATGTGCAGAGCTGTAATAACTACAGAGGGATAAAACTGATCAGTCACAGCATGAAGTTATGGGAAAGAGTAGTGGAAGATAGGTTAAGAAGGGAGGTGATGATTAGTGAGCAACAGTATGGTTTCATGTCAGGAAAGAGCACTACAGATGTGATGTTTACTCTGAGGGTGTTAATGGAAAAGTATAAAGAAGGTCAGAAGGAGTTGCAAAGTGTCTTTGTGGACTGAGAGGAAGCAAATGACAGGGTGCCTAGAGAGGAGTTGTGGTATTGTATGAGGACGTCAGGAGTGGCAGAGAAGTATGTAAGAGTGGTGCAGGATATGTATGAGGGTAGTGTGTCAGTGGTGGGTCTATATTAGTTGATTGAACATTTAGTTATTCGAATAACTAAACGTTGATCACTAATAATCGAACACAAAACCACGAACAGCCGTTTCCACTCAGGGAAACAAATCGTTTGGCCGTTGCGCGGAGTTTTCTCTTTCTTCAATTTGGAGCGATCTCTGAGTTGGTATATTTAGATGGGGGGGCACAGCCCCCCACATTGGGGTGTGGGGGGGGCAAAGTCCCCCACTTCATTTGTATTTCTTTTTTCTGTTGGGCAACGGCATTGTTTCCCTGAGTGGAAACTGCCTTTCAGTGTTTTGTGTGTGCAATTATTAGTGATCAATATTTAGGTATTCGCTTAACTAAACATTCGATCATCTGATATAGATGCGCCAGTGGTGAGGTCTGTGGTAGGAGTGACAAATGTGTTCACGGAGGAATGGGATTACAAGGATCAGCTCTGAGCCCTTTCTTATTTGCAATGGTGATGGACAGACTGACAGGCGAGATCAGACAGGAGTCCCCATGGACTATGATGTTTTAAGATGACATTGTTATCTGTAGTGAAAGTAGGGAACAGGTTGAGGAGACCCTGGAAAAGTGGAGATATATTCTGGAGAGGAGTGGAATGAAGGTCAGCAGGACTAATACAGAATATATGTGTGTGAATGAGAGGGAGGATAGAGGAATGGCGAAGATGCAGGGAGTAGAGATAGTCAAGGTGGATGAGATTAAATAGTTGGGATCAACAGTTCAGAGTAATGGTGAGTGTGAAAGAGAGGTGAAAAAGACTGTACAGGCAGGGTGCAGTGGGTGGTGAAGAGTGTCAGAAGTGATTTATGACAGACAGGTACCAGTAAGAGTGAAAGGGAAAGCCTACAAGAGGGTAATGAGACCAGCTATGTTATATGGGTTGGAGACAGTGGCACTGACAAAAAGGCAGGAGTCAGAGCTGGATGTGGCAGAGTTAAAGATGTTAAGATTTGCACTGGGTGTGACGAGGATGGACAGGATTAAGAATCAGTATATTAGAGGGTCAGCTCAGGTTGGATGGTTTGGAGACAAAGCCAGAGAGGCAAGATTGCATTGGTTTAGACATGTGCTGAGGAGGGATGCTTGGTATATTGGGAAAAAGATGCTAAGGATGGAGCTGCCATGTGAGAGGAAAAGAGGAAGGCCTAACAGACATAGGTGGAATCCCAGGGGTATATTTTCTGTTCCCCATCCAGTTAACCACGTTGCACTTAAAAGGGGTTAATGAAGTATTCTGCTTGATGTGGATAGGGAGTCTATTCCACAAAAGAGGGATTCTCTGGGATACAAATCTGTACCACCAACAAGTCCTTTACTGATGTCACAGACCAGGTTGAGGTTGCACGTGTGGGTTGCTGGAGTGGAGCTTGAATATGCAGATATGCAGCAGTCCCATCAAGGACTGTCTCATTTACTGTAACTCTGTTATCATTCCCTGGTAGGAAAAGCATTCTCCAACCTGCAGTCCAAACTTCTGTTTGGCCTCATTCCACCATACAAATTTTCCCTTCCAAGATATCTGCTCTCAATACCTTGGTTCTGTTGCTAATTATTACCAATAAATTCCCGATCCCTTTCTATGCTTTTACTTCCAGCCACCCCTATTGGTAAAATCTCCTTTCTCCATCCCATGTTGCTTAGTTCTGAAGATATTTTCTTCTACTTTGTAAATATAATATTCTGTATGGTTATTTTTCCTCTTTAAGGGTCTGCATACAAAATCCAACTCTCTCCTTATTTTGTGAGCTCCCCCGCCTCACCTGTTTCAACAGCATTTCGTTTTGTAGCCTTCTGCCTGTGTTACATATTTATTTATTTATATATAAGCATTAACTATGTAGCTATAAAGTATCCATTTGTCACATGTGGTAATCCTAAAATACTTTGTTCTATGGGAAGAAACACTGTTCCCATTTAACTATTTCCCTCTTTCCCTACCAAATATATTCCTTCAGTTCTTTATTATTTACAGTCTACAGCTTCTTGTCTGGTTAATAAAAATATGCTTGACCTATACATAATATTAAAGGGACTAGAAATGTTCACTGATTATACCTTACTATCCATATACGTAATCAAGAACTTTGACTCTTCCCACATAGCTTTAGCTACCACAATAGAATCCGTTTAATCTATTCAGTTAAATATTTCAACTTATCATGTTCCCATAAATATGAGTATTGTCAAACCAATTCATGTGTGGGAACATAGTTTACCACTATAGCCTTTGTTTTAAGCTCATTTATTTTATACCCTGAAAAGAACTGTCTCAAAATGTTGCACAACACAGAAACATCCTTTTCTGGATTTATCAAGTACAAGATAATATAATCTGCAAGTGAAGCTACTTTTTCTTGAGTACCATCCTAGTAATACCCTTGAATTGGAGAGGTAGTATTTTCTTTGCCAATGGTTTTAACTATATAAGGCAAATAACACAGGACAATGAGGACTTTACTGCCTGGTTCCTCTATTCAAATATAATCTGTCAGAGGGGAACCCATCCACCTTAATTCTTGCCTCTGACCCTTCAGATATCTTTTTAATTGACCTCATTTTTCTCTCAGGGAAAAACAAATGCTGCCATTGCCCTGTTCATAAAATCCCAGTTAATTCTATTGAATGCCTTCTCTGCACCAGGACCCACCAACAACAGCAGGTTATTCTTGCACTCTGCTTCCTTTTGGATCATCATCATTCTGTTAATGTTGTCAAAAGTTTGCCTCCCCTCCTCAAAACCACAATGATCCTTATATGTCAGTTTTGGTAACACTTTAGTTTGTTAGCCAGTATAGGCATAAACACTTTATATTCATGGTTCAGAATTGAAACTGGTCTATATGAAGTTGGGTTTAAAGTGTCTTTGTCATCTATGTAGTACAGCCACTACAGTTTTCTTTGAAGATGTCTGCACTGTCCCTCCTTTTAAAATATTGTTATATAAAGCCTTCCAGATCTTTATCACTTCTTTCCCTCCTAACTTCCAGACTTCTGCAGGAATACCATTTGTGCCTGGAGACATCCATATTGATTGATTATACATCACCATTTTTTTATCTCATTCTGTACCATCTTAGCTATTATTGAGCCTCATTTTTATCTCACATTGGCATATTTAAGTCTTGCAGAAATACTTTCATTTATATGTTTTCTTGGTTTCCCCATTTCCTCTACTCTAATCAGATTTTCATAGATTTTCTGAAATATCTCTATTATTCTTATAGGATCTCTGGTTATTTTTCTATTCATAGGCTATGTTTAGCAACACCCTATCCTTTTTTCTGTTGTCTGTATTGTTATTGTGCTCATAGTTTTTTGTGCTCTTGTGTTGTTATAAAATATATTTGCTTAATGTTGGTAGGGTGGCCTAATGGTTAAGGTGTTTGCCTTATAAACACAAGGTGCAAGGTTTGATTCTCAAAAGGGATAATTGGCTAGGCTTAAAATAGCTCACAAGAGCAGTTAGCTTAGTACCAACCTATGAATAGCAATCTTTCTAAACTCATACATATTATCCAAATGTTCCCTCACTTTCTCTTTAGAGATTAACAATTGCTTCTCTTCTTGTTCTGTAAGATTTTCCTTTGTCTGCAATACTTTAACATTTGATAATTCTGCAGTTTCTTTCCCTTATCACTTCCTCTCATTCCTACCATATTTTAAATTCCTCATTTATCTTATCTCACTCCGGGGCTCATTAAGTTCATTGAAAAATCAGTTCAGCGAATAGCATTTTCAGTGTACTTGCATCGGACATTCCTTTCGTTGAACTGTTCAAACTGAGATCACGGTACAGTGAGGATCAGGAAATTTGCCCTTTCCCCACTGTAGTGCGATCTCGGAATTGCTATATATAATTAGTGGGAGGGGAATTCGATGAACAGCATTTCCGATGAAATGTCATTCGCTGAACTGACGGTTCACTGTAGTGATATAGACCCCTCACTCCTCAGCTATCTCATCTGAAGAAATGTGTATCTTCTCTAACATTTCTTAAATATTTTCCACTATCCATTCACTAAATTCTTCTCTTTTTAATAGGTAAGAAGGAAAGCACCAATGTCTCATTTTTACTTGATTACCCTGCACCTTTATCTTAATTTTTATCGACGCAAAATATGAAACCATTATTGGATGCATTTCAAAGTTTTCCATTAAATACCCATGCTCCTGTGAAATATAATTTCTGTCCAATTTAACTAAGTTATTGTACCCTGGGGAATAGCATGTAAATTCTGTCTGGGTTCCTGCTAGTAATTTAACACCTTCCATTCCATATATTCTTAAATAGTTCTTCAGAAATCTTCCTTCTTTGGTTATATTTCTATTTTAGGTCCCCCAATACATCCTTACTATTCCAAATTAGGTTCCATTGTCCCCCATGAATAATATTCCCTGCCGGAAGGTAATTACATGAACAATAATTACAATGTAATCCTTCTTCTCTGCCAACAGGGCAATGACAGCATTTGTTTTTCCTGAGAGAAAAATGAGGTCAACTAAAAAGATATCTGAAGGGTCAGAGGCAAGAATTAAGGTGGGTGGGTTCCCCTCTGACAGGCTATGTTTGAATAGAGGAACCAGGCAGTAATGTTCTCATTGTCCTGTGTTATTTGCCTTATATAGTTAAAACCATTAGCAAAGAAAATACTACCTCTCCAATTCAAGGGTATTACTATGATGGTACTCAAGGAAAAGTAGCTTCACTTGCAGATTATATTATCTTGTACTTGATAAATCCAGAAAAGGATGTTTCAGTGTTGTGCAACATTTTGAGACAGTTCTTTTCAGGGTATAAAGTAAATGAACTTAAAACAAGGGCTATAGTGGTAAACTATGTTCCCACACATGAATTGGTTTGACAATACTCATATTTATGGGAACGTGATAAGTTGAAATATTTAACTGAATGGATTAAAAGGATTCTATTATGGTAGCTAAGGCTATGTGGGAAGAGTCTAAGTTATTGATTACGTATATGGATAGTAAGGTATAATCAGTGAACATTTCTAGTCCCTTTAATATTATCTTACCACAAATCTACCATTTTTGCATTTCTTCTCCTTTTCTATTATTATTGGAACCCATTTCACAATCAGTATTATTACCACCCTTTTCCTTTGTCCCCAATACTCTGCTGAATAACTGTTCTCAAATCCTTTCTTTGCCAGATTTACATGCTCATTTCTAAGTGTCTCCTGTAACATTATTTGTACCCAGCCTTCTTAATATAATTCATTACTCCTTGCTTTTTCTCCATATCTACAGTGCCATTTACATTCTATGATATGATTGATAAAACAATCATTCTAAGATGCTATTACTTTCACACATTCTACATGATAGTTTTTTTAATATTTATTTCCAACTTGCACCTTAAATGCACACATTAATGTTTAGCAGGCTAAACTTATTTGCTATTTTGACTTCTTTTCTCTGTTTGGAACCACATTGCATTTTCCCAGACTTTATGTTTCTATAAAAATACTCAGGAAACAAAAACATGATATCTACATTTTCATTTTCAGCACACTCCAACCACTTTTAACTCACAGCAAACAAACAAAACTATATATGTTTCAAAAAGGGGCATTACCCCTCCATATAGGTGTGGTTACTCCAAATAGGCAACTGCATCAACAGAGTTTACCTTTTCTAAAGTTAGATTTAATCATGATGGAAATGCACGTTGGAGCCTTTATTTAAACAGTACAAATGTTGAGTTAAGTTTTCTTTCACATCTTTACTGAAAATTAGTTGATATTCAAAATATTGTTTTACATGAATATAACAAACCTGATTGTGATATTAATATGTATTTGAATAGCTATTGTATATGTGATGTTTATGCTTATCTCAACTAATAAAATATATGAAAAAAGAAAGAATACTGGGAGATGGATTTGCCCTGAGGGTGACTTTTCACTGTGAAAGACCGTGAGAAACTCCTTTGACATCAAGGACTGCAGTTCACAGAGTTTTCTTACATACATTACTGCCACTAAGGTAAGAATCTGAGTGACATTGAGGCTACCGGAAAAAATGTTTAAAGTCAGGTTCTGCTGAACAATAGTGAGGTCCCAAGGTGGAGGGATAGCCCTTCCCAGTGTTACTAAAGAGTCACAAAATACTCCCTTTAAGTACTACTTTAACAACATAGAGCAGAAATTAAGTTTTACTAAGAAGTAAGGCAGTCCTGTTCTAAAGAGGCTGAAATGTAAGAAAGAACGAGTGATACTTTTAATGGGGTCATGTCCTTTTTTTTGCACCAAATGGAAAACCTTTTCTATTTTGACAGGTATACTTTCCTTGCATCTTCCATTTTCTCAAGTATATTTTCCTTGCTTTAGACGTCCTGGTCTCTTATAAAACTGTCAGCATGTCCTGAGAGAAGAGGATTCTGAGAGAAATAAGATTCCAGCCTTCCAGTCTATCATCCTGTGTCTCTATATGATGGGATGCACCAGGGTTTAGCCCTTTGAGTGAGCAAGTCTATCCCCTATCATAGAAGGTATAATGGTTCTTTGGCCATTTACACCACCATCATAAACTAGTGCCACAAGCAAAACAGAATTAAGAGAATCATGCTGGCTGCTCCCCGAAAACGTTTCAACAAACCATAGGATCAGACATGTGGGCAAAGGCATATAGGAACTGGTGTCACTACTGTTAACTGAAGGTATCGATTGTACAAGCCTACATGCAGAAGGTCCTTATGCAGTAAACTGAAGGCTAATAATTCATCAGTGAGGCAAATATATCCAGTTCTGGAAATCTCTAATAAGTTATCAGCTGCCAGAAAATCCCGTCATTTAGTTTGCAGTTGTATTTCCTATACAGCACCCTGGTAAAATGCTTATGTTGCTGCTGTACTGCAGTGGTATAGACAGCACCTGTATTCTAGCTTGGCTTGAGCTGCTAACTTGCACATTTGCATCACTAATCTGCAAGGTTAGTATGTCCGTTTTCCTCCCAGTTTATGTACCATATAAGTTCAGTATTGTCCATGCTGATCTGGAAGATTCCTGACTTTCACTGTTCTTTGATGTCTTTGAGGGCTGAGACAACCACAAGCATTTCTTTCAAGCTGATATACAGTTTATTTTGCAAGGATACCAACAACCGTAAACTAAAAAAGCCCCCGAGTGAGCACCTCAGGCAAATTCTGATGCAGTGGTAATCAAAGACTGGATTGGTTCAGTCTGAAAGAAAGACCTCTCCATTTCTGTGCACCTGGTCTGCCCTCCAAATTAACTTGTTCTGGAGGCAGGGCAACACACAGAGCATCATATCCATGGTTTCCATGCAACCTACCTGAGAGAACTATGAATATGGCAGATGCCATGTACCCCAAAGCCTTTAGAAATCCTTGGCCATCAAGTAGTCTTTTTTGTACTACTGCAGGAAAAAAGGTCCTCAAAGAAATCGACTGGTCCTACACAAGATGCACCCTTCATTCCTCTTTATTCAATGTACTCTCCAGGAATATCTTTTCCTAGTGTGGAAAGAAACTTCACTTCAAAAGGTTGATTGAAAACCCCATGAGCAGGATACAAGTTCTGCTGATCATTAAATTATTTAAAACCCATTGTACTTGGGCAATTGTCCAGATATTAACAAATATGGACTACCTCCTACCTAAGAAAACTATAACTGCTATCAGATTAATAATAAAAACCCTAGGAGCAATGGATTGCCCAAAAGTCAAGGAAGTACATTGATAATGCTGGAATCCAGCTCTGAATTTCAAAATCTTTCTGTGGTCCTTGTTGATAGCGGCATCTAGATATGCACCCTTCAGGACAAGTGTCATCACAAAGGCTCCTGGAATTATTACAAAAGTAGTGACTGCACAGTTAGCATGTTTTTTTTTTTTTGCCACAATATTCCCTGATGCTTGTTATTAATCATCTGCCTCCAGTCTGATTGTCCCATTTATTCCCAATCACTGGGGAAAGGGTTAACTAGGATTGGTCAGCATTAAGGCAGCCATTGGGGTGGTTTACAGCTTTTTCTTTTGTACTAGCATCCCCATCCACAATCAGCTTAACATAAGAGATGGGGAGTGACTGACCATAAAGGATGTATCCCTCGCTTCCAAAAGGGACCTTTCCTTTTTGAAGATCTGCCCCAATCATAAGGCATGAGAGATAGTTTTCCCTTGTCTTCAACAGAGAAATTGCACCTACTTCGTGTGCCCTCAAGTGTATGCAAGCCTTTCCACCCCTGGAAGACATGAGCAGGCCATGGCCTTTCACTACACTCCCTCCATGCTATCTCCTCCAGTGACTGGGCCACTAATCAAACTCTGCTCACTTGGTCACAGTCAGGACTCCAGTCTTCTGCACCATGGAGCCAGGTCCAGTATTGGTCTCCAGGGTCCATCCTTTTTATGAGGACCAGAAAGTAAGGGCAGTAAAAACCTAAACTTTCTTCCCACATTGGTATCTCTTCTATCACACCTTGATATATCAGCTCCTGAACAAGGGGTAAGGCAAGACAGACCTGCTGCTCCAAGATTAGAAGCATTCCCATAAAGGGTGGAAAGGTCTCACACTTTATCTTTCATTCTTTTCCTATGATGCTCAGCACCCAACTGTCTGGTTATCCTTAAGTCGGGCTGTTGGAAGTACCTCTGTTTGCCTCCCAGGTAAGCCAGCTGTGATTGAGAGGAATAGGAAGCAGGTAGGAAAGGCTGAGGTATAGCTGCTCAGAGGGAGTGGTGAAGCCACTTCCTGTGTCAATCACTGTTTTTATCCTTCTGATTTTCCACCATATCTGCTGATCCCCAAACTTATCTTTTGCTTGCAGACTTTTGGGATGGCATCTGAAGGGATAGTCTTCAAAGGATAATTCTTCTTGTACTTTGGAATTGGAGTAAAAACAGTGCTTCACCATTTGCATAATCTTGCCTTTTTCCTAAGTTTCTTAGAGATGTCCTCTAACTGTTTATCACATAAAGAATCATCATCCAAGATGGCATTTAACAGTTTGTTTTGACATCCTTGAGTAATGCCTGTGTCCTAAGCCAGGCATACCATCTGATGACTGGTCCTGTGTAGTCACCATCCTAGAAACTGCATCTACAGTATCATATGCACATCTGGTCATATGCTTTCCCTCTCCTGGGAGAGATGAATAAATTTCAAAATCTGAGACTTGAAAACCTCACGCTGAATATCTGCAATTAATTCACCTCTCTCTGCTTTAAGCTCATTTATATGCAATTTGACAATTTTCTACCCTAAAAGTAAAAGTGGTTAATGCTTATACCTTCTTACTAAGTCTACACAGGACTCTGCTTTCCCCATTGCTCAGTAACATGTTAGGTCCTGGGACCAATTTGGGGGAAAGGGTTAACTATGCAACCAGAGAAATTACTGCCACTGGAGTATTGGTGCATTTATTAACTTCATAAAACCATTCTGGTTTCTTGGTTTCTAAAGAGTGGGTGAAGGCCTTGATAATCCGGTTGTATGGAAATTTCTTAGAAGGTGTTTCTCAAAAATTCAAATGTTTGATAATTTTCTGCATTGTTCATTCCTCAATGAGATCAGGGAAGTTTCCAACCAAGCTGAGGGAAGCCGTGGTAATCATGAATCTCACAAAAAAAAATGTTGTATCTGAACACTTTGGAGAATTACCAACTTTTCAATAACCTTCCTTTTAGTAAGTAGCAAGGTGACTAAGAAGGTGGTTCACACACAGCTGCTGGACCCATGTCAGTCAAGTTTTAGGCTTAGGGGCAAAATATGGACTACACACATACAAGGTATGAATGGCCTCCTGATGGTGATTGAGATCAGAGAAAGTATTAATCCTACCTAAAGTGTCTTCAACCTTGGATAACTAGGATAACTATAAGGCTAGTTCCAAGGGATCTGCACTGGCTGCAAGTCATGACTGATTGTGTCTTCAAAATATTGACTCTCACTTTCCAGGACATGCATGACCTGGGCTCTCCTTACTTAAAGGAGCTGTTGATATCCTTTGTCCTGGTGATGCAGCCCAGGTCATCTGATGTGAAGCTGAAAGCCAATCCAGAGAGACACCTTGGCATTACAGGTAGGTCATCCTTTCCTTAACTCACCTCTTCTTCTGGAATCATCTATCATCTTGGATTTCGGCATATGAGGAGGAGTCCCTCTTTCTGAAATCTCCAAGATTTCATCTGTTTGGAAGAGCCTACTGTGAACCTGCCAGTGGGTATGCATTAATTTGATGTTTACACTGTTACTATTTATTGTACATTTTCTTCAGTTGGATTTGATTCTAGTTTGGTCATGCTGATACTTTTGCTCAGTTGCTTGTATTGCACTGTTGAAGGCTTTTATTGTTTATTTTATAGCGTTGTTGTAAATGCTTAGAGTTAAGCATTAATAAATAACTTTGAAAGCTGGAAGGACTACTGTGGGGTTTGTTTTTTACAGGCCTAGGAGATCGAAATATCTCTTTTTACTCTCCAACATTTCCTTATCTCCCATCTGAAGTGCTCCTTCTTCCTATTGATGGTGTCTCCAAAAGGCACATCACTTTGCTGAGAAAGTGACAAGAAGTAGTCCACTTCATCATAGTCATAACCAAGGGGGGGGGGTCATCTAAGTCATGTCAATCATGTCCTCCTTTTCCTGTTCTACAGATGAACTGGTGTCTATGACCTGACCTGCTTAGGGAAAGAGGATGCTGGCTACTGCTAGGTCACTACTTGCCATTACATAGAGTTTTCCTCTACTAAATACTTGAGGTCCTTAGTAAACTGCACTTGGGAGACAGACTCCTGAGAAGGGTGTGCCACCCTGGATGCTGCCCATTCAGTGAAGAGCAATTTCTGAGGTATCAGAAAGATACCTCTTAATTGCTTAAGGTTGAGTTCCTGATGTTCATCCTGCCTATCACACCTGTGTGCTGAAAACTAAAGATGGAAGACAGGGTTACTTAAGGAAGAGCACCACTGAGTGCAGCTGAAGATCTGCTGTTCTAATGAATGGCATACACAATGTACCTTCTTCCTGATGCTCAGCCTGGAAGGACATGAAAGGGACTGACTGTATGTCTGTCTCCAAAGGAATAGAACAGAGTCCAGTAGAAGTATCAGACACTGCTATAAGAGACTGGAAAACAGTCTTGCTAGTGCAGGTATCCCTGGGTCTATACACCATTGCCACAGTGATTTTTTTTTTCTTCCTGGCATCTTTGAAGGTCTTCTCTTCTTTACCCTCCTTATCAGCCCTCTTAGTGGGAATGCCTTCTTCAGAGAAAGTAGAAAGACTGCTGTGACCCTTCCAACAGGGCATATAATTTATTCTGCTTCAACCATGCTCTAATTGTGACATCTGTTTCTTTGATTATTTCTTTCAAAACCAACAGAAATTTGATAATCAGCCCATAGCTGAGACTCTCCTAAGCAAAACACTTGGGGATAATAATATTTATACAGGATATGACACCCACATTTACAATTGTTTTTTCCAGTTAACAGGGAAGATTCTTGAAAGCACAGCACAATGTGAATTGATTCTACAATAACCATACTTATAGGGAGACAATAAGGTGAAATATTTAGGTGTATGGATTAAAAAGGATTCTGTTATGGCAGCCAAAGATATGCAGGAAAAGACTAAATAAAACATAATACAAATGAGAAACTGGTAGCTCTTGAAAATGGATATCAATTATAATACATGACTAGTGAAAATATTTTTAGCTCCTTTAGTCTTATGGATGGATCAGGCATATTTTTTCAAACCAGACAACAAGTCATGCATGACAATTAACAGAGCTGAAGAAATGCATCTTGGGAGGGGCTGATGGCAAGAGTTAAGAGGGATAAGCTGATTCTCCTCATAGAACAAGGTGATTTAGAGGTACCAGATTTGAAGGGATTTGCTAAAGCTATGCAGTTGAGACTAGTACACATACCTCAACTAGAAGATGATAAATCAATGTGGAAAAGAATGATGACAAAATGGAGGGGATGAGAAATAATGAGAGATTAGGATTTTGTAATTGTCCTTAAGGAGAGTAATAGCAACCACATAGAATATTGTATTCATAAAGCAGCAGAAAGTATTCTAGGTACTAAGCCAGTGTGAGAATGGAGAAAGGAGATTTTACAAATAGGAACGTGTACAAGTAGGGTATCGAAAACAGGCAAGAGGAGGCTGGAATTTACTGGAAATAATTAGAAAAGGGACCAAGGTAATGGAAGCAGATAACTTGGAAGAGAAAAATAATACAGTGAGATGAGGCTAAGTAGAAATTTGAATATATATGAGAAACTGCCTTTCCTGTCAGGGAATTATAACAGACTACAGGCAAAGACAAAAGGCTATGGGAGCACTAAGTGAAAGACCAGCTGCAGTACAGCTTTTAGTTGAGTCTAGAACAGAAGATAGCATATAAAATACTGTATGACAACTAAATTAATTAATAAGAGAAGGTTAGAAAAGATTGGGGAAAGGGAATGGAAAGGAATTTACAGAGGAACAGTGGTAAGAAATTTCTATGGCTAACAAATACACAAGTCCATAAAGTTCGGGGGTTTTGTATAGAGGTGCTTGCAAAGGTATTTTTATACCCCAGGTGGACTCAGATGATTCTTCCTCAGGTAGACAGCAAATGCTAGAGGTGATGGAAAAGACATGGGAATGGGGATCGTGTTTTTGGAGTAAAACAAGTTGGCAGAATTGGAAAAGTTCCCCACAGAGTACTTTGACAGACATTAGGGGAACAAATTGTTAACTAAGGAAATAATTCCTTTGCGCTGAGTTTTGAATCTGAATTGCCTAGACACAGTAAGGCCTTACTAAGCCTGATGCTACTGGCTGCCAAAACGCAGTTACTAGAAAATGGAAATCAAAATATAAACCAAGTATAACTGAAGATATGAATATTGTAAATGAGATAAAAGAGCTAGAGGTGGGATCTTTGGAAATGGAGGGAGCAGATTTCATAGAAATAAACTGAATTTGTAGGAATACAACATGCAGAATAATGTTCATGAGATGTAGTAAATTTTAAGGGAAGGAAAGGATTAAGCAATTTATGTAATGTTTGAGTGAATGAAAATTGTTAAAAAGAAAACATATACTACAAGACAATAGTAATGGAAACAGTAGTTACAGTTTGTTTTCATTTCAATTAATGTATGTGAACTCATGTTACAGTTTAAAATGTGATGATTTAATGAAGACATTTAAAATGTTACAGCAGAATGGTAAATGGTCAAGTTTCAGACCATCTCACCCCCTATGGAAATGCTTCCAGTCCTAGAGGCGAGAAAAGTACATGTTGCTTTGCTCTTTTTCAGCAGCTGGAAGAATTGCTAGGTTTTTATTCCAAATAGCCCAATGACAGCAAAGGACTGCAAAGCATCCTTTAGTGACAAACAACATTATCATAGAGACAGAACAGAAAAATGTGGAAACAGATATTCTTTCCCCATCAAGACACTTATCTTTTAAAGATTCTCAACAAGAGCTCTAGGGCCAAAGGGCAAGCATACGTGACCTCTGACTTACTCACCGAGATGTGCACTCACCTGCAGCAAAAAAAAAAAAAAAGTCTGCGTGCGCTGACATCTTTAATTCAAACTCTAGGCCTGAATCTTTGCCACTGCATAAGCACATCTCTGGGAGTTGGGCTGGTAAGGCAGACATTAGTCTGTGGATAATTCCCATTCGTAATTACTGCAACACTGATCCATACAAAGCTTCCAATTCAGCAACCATACTCAGTACAGATTAATGGATGTGCAACTTTCAGGAACTTAGAAACACTTGCAAAATTTTTGCAGTTCCTATCCACAGGTCAAAATATTATCAATGAAATGACAGTACACTTTAAAACACTTTAAAAAATTTGAACTGTACAATATGTCTTTTTCACAAATAATACAGAACCAGGCTGGCAAGGTTGGAGCAATGGCTAATCTCATAATCACACCACTGACACGCTATTAAAAGAATTAGCGTCAAAAACAAAATTGCTTTTTAAGAACAAGATCCAAACTCATGCAAACTGTATGAATATCAACAGAAGAAAACATTTTACTGTTATACACAGTATTTTCCAGGTCTATATCAATTCCATGAAAAGCCTACTTGTCGAATAAGTATTCATTGCACCCAAATTGTCGAAATTTCTATTCATCGAATGTCCATTTCATCGAACTTTTTCACAGGGAAAAGAAACGGCCATCCAACCTAGCGCCTGTCACTAAACTTTAAAAATGTAATCCCTACTAAAATGGGGAGCTTCATCCACCATACCCCCAATGAGAGAGGCTGCACCCCCACCCCCCAACTAAATATACCAACTCCGAGATAGCACTACATTGGGGAAAAGGGCAAATTCCCAATGATGGCCAACTGTTGATTTTCCCTGTGAAAAAGTCTGATGAAACAGCTATTTGATGAAGAGTAATTTTGACAATTTGGGTTCAACAAATAGTTATTCTACAAATATGTTTTTCGATCAAGGGATATAGACCCATGTTTGCCCACCCACTCAATTAAAAAAGTGGAATAAAGTATAATTGTGTTTGAAGTTTTCCAAAATAGTAAATAATCAAGTGTGGTTATTGTTTTGATCTTTGTTGCACCAGGGATTTTCATTGCAAAAGCTGTGCACTCTTTTCCCCTCTTGGACAATTGGGTACTTGTATCCCTGGGACAATTAGCACTTTCCCTGTATAAAGATAACATCCATCTATACAATCTACAGTTCTTTTTTGTTCATAGGATAATCAGAAGGTGTCCAAGCTAGTCCTGGTTAACGAACATTAAACTATGACACTCTGGCCAGGCGATGGGCTGTGTGGGAATATGACCCCGCAAATCCTTAGTCCTGCTAAGAATACCCTGACTTGAGGAAACTAGAGGCATCTTAAATAGTTTCAGTGATTAGCTGGGACTGTGATAAGGAAGCACAACTCAGAGCCCACATTCCCAAGAGAAAGGAAAAGAAAAGAAGGAAGGAGAGAGGAAAACCTTACTGCAATGGTGACAATACTCGAGTATCTGTTATTATGGTAAGTTCCTTCACAGCTGCATCATGTTCATAATATGGATCACTGTTGCAGTCTTCATTACAACCAGGAAGATTCCCAGAGCTTCAGGTGTCAGAAAGAGTGAAGATCATTATCTACATGCAGGATCTCAACTGCTCTTTAAGCTCTTAGGTAGGAATGAATGTAGTGTCAAATATCTACACATAGTATGTTTTGGACATTTTTCTGAACAATAGATCTCATGGTCTTAGTCCTGTCTATGTACCATCTCTGTTGTCAATGAACACTCAAAGAATGCAGGATTCTTTCTCCTTTGTTTTGGTGGACTTGAAAAGAAAACTGTTCAACTGAATTGACTGATCCCAGAAAAACTGTCACTATCTTAGGTATAAATACAGGGTTCATAAGGAAATTGACCTTATCTTTATGGTAGACTAGAAAAGACTCTTTGCACATTAGGGCCTGGATCTCTGAAAGCCTTCTGCCTGATGTTACCACAAGCAATAAGGTTGTTTTCAAGGTTAGGAATTTAAGACTGGCTGTAGCCACTGGCTCAAATGAGCTTGGATTAACTTCTGTAGGACAAAACTGAGGCCCCATGGTGGAATGATATCTTTCCTATGAGACCTAAGATGTATTACTGTTTTCAAGACATGTGTGACAGGTAGCCTAGTTTTGAAGAGGATCCATGGGAATGCAGACAGAGTTATGTGACAGATGCAACTTCAAAGAGAAATATACCAGCTCAGAGGTGAATAACTCCATTGAGTATTGTAGGATCATATATATTGTAACTGAAGGGGAGTTCAGACTCCTGCTTTGGCACCACAGGGAAAATCTTTACCATTTAGATACATAGGATTTCCAAGTACTGGATTTCCTAGCCTCTATCATGCTATTAAACATGTCTTCTGAGAAAAGGTACCTAAAGGATAACAATGCAAATCAGCCAAGATACCAGATGGAGTGATGGTAGAGTGGAGGTGTATGAAAGACTCAACAGGTCCACATACTCAGTATCTTAGGTTGTCCTTCACTACTTCCAGAAGTATGAAAAACCAGTGCTGCATGGTACAAAAAAAGAGATATTAGTCTCATCTTTAGCTCCTCCAGCTTTTATTTGGATCACCTTGGGGATCAAAAGTATTGCAGGAAAAGCCTAAAAACACAGACCTTTTCTGTACAGAAAGAGGGTGTCTATTACCCAAACCCCCATGGAAAATGCACTGGAGAAGAATTTCCCCATCTGTCTGCTGTCTGGAGAAGAAAAAAAGTCAGCCTTCCTGGTAACAAGGAGCTAATAAGACAGAAATAAATGCATCATCCAAAGCCTTTAAGACAGGAGGAATGGCCACTGGTTTAGATGGATTCAGGCCTATAAGTTCAGTATAGCTATTCTGAGTGTCCAATATTTCTTCCATCTCCCATTTGAAGTGATCTGTCATCTTAGACAAAGTACCCACAAATGAGATCTCCTTTCAGGAGAATTAGAGGACATGGTGTCCAGTATCAGCATCATACCTAAAGGTAGACGCCATCTGGAAGTTGTAGGCCAGATCTTCCTCTTCTAATTCACATTACTCTGATCCTGATAAAATTCGGATTCCATCTTCCTCTTTTTTTAAACACCTTCATTAAATTATCGCTTAATACATAAGCAAACATACATTAACAGAAAAGAAAACAAACCATATTAACATTTTTTCCATTTACATGCATTATGCATTGTATATGTTTCCTTTCTTTATAACTATCATCAGTCCAACATTACATAAATTGCTCATTTCCTGTCACCCCTTGAACCTCACACCTCATTTGGAACATTTTTCTGTATGTATTGTTCCCATGTTTTCCACTTATTTCTATGTAATTTGCTCCTTCCCTTTTCTAAAGATCTCGCTTCCACTTTTTTATCTATTTTACAATATTCAGTACTTCAGATACAGTTGGTTTAGACTTTCATTTCAATTTTTTTATTAATTGCCCTTTTTGGCCGCAAACAGAATTAAACTTAAAAAGGCTTTACTATGCCTAGGTAATTAAGATTCTGTGTCACATCTCAAAAATCATTTCCTTTGTTGCAGAAAATATTTCTAACAGAGTACCCTACAGGGAAATATTTTAAATCTGCCAACTCATTATACTCCCAAAACATGTTCCCAGCTACATATTCTTCCCCATCACACTTCCCACATTTGCTATCTACGTGAGTAAAAATACTTAACGTTTCCAAGTAAAAATCCTAAACTTTCTGGACTTTATTCTTACTTGGGAGCCATCCAAATATCCTCCCATTGTTCTCTTGTAAACTGCTTTTTCAGTCTTTCTGCCCAATTTTTTCTAACTTCCTCTGACTGATTATTATAGTTGTACAATATTTTATACTTCTTATTAATTATCCCTTTTTTAACAGCTAAATTCAACTAAAACCTCTACCAGAGCAGGTCTTTCATGTAGGATTCCTCTATCCTTTTCTCTTTGCCTATACTATTCTATCAGTCCTTCTTAGGGGAGGCAGTCTCTAGCCTGCAATCCAAAGTTTTTTTGGCTTCATCCCACTCTATTACCTTTCTCTTTCTATTTGTTTGCTACCAATACCTTTGTTATTTTGCCAGTTTTTTCCAGTAAATTCCAGACTCCTCTTGCCTATTTTCTGTACATTTACTTGCAGTCATCCCTATTGGCAGCATCTCCTTTCTCCATTCTCATTTTGGCTTAATTTTTTAGATACTTTCTACTGCTTTATAACTATAATATTATGTATGGTTGTTATTATTCTCCTTAAGGATCTGCATCCAAAATCTCACCCTCTCCTTATTTCTTGAACCCCCACCCCCACCCCCGCTTAATCATCACTCCTTTCCACTTTGAATTATGAACCTTAAGTGTGTAGTTCTAAAGTATCCCTTCAAGTTGGGTAATCACAAACCACCTTCTCCAATTGGGAGGATCAGCTTATCCCACTTAACACTTGCCCTTTTCCTCTCCCAGATAAAATCTTTCAACTCTTTATTAATTATTTTCTACCACTTCTCCTCTGATAGAAATATGCCTGACCTGAATATAAAACCAAAGGGACTAAAAGCATTTTCACTGCTTGTATCTTACGATCTATATCCACAATAAGTTCCAGTTTCTCAATTTTTTATATTACATATTGTTAACTCTCTTCCCACATATCTTTAGCTGCCATGACAGACTTATTTTTTGTCCATACTCCTAAATACTTAGGATAAGATGCAGTATAGTAATCCTACTGGGTTAACAAATAGGATCATTATACTCCATCTTACGGTGTCCTCATAAATATGTGCAGTTTGTAGGTTCATAGGAGATTACTGCCTAGTCAGTTTTATTCAGATTTTACCCAATTTCCTATCCCTAAAGGAAAGATAATAAGGGTCAGCAAGTGGATTTTTGACTATTTTTACAGACTGCCTTTGTTAATAATGGGCATAGGCATCACCCCAGGGGTGAATTTGTGATTTCTTATCCAATGGTCCAGATTGCACTTGAAGATGGTCAGGGAAGGGTTCTGTTTCACATGATTAGGAAACCTGTTTCAGACAAGGGGCAATCTCTGGGACACATATCTGTCTCTCCAGTATGATCTATTCATGTTAGAGATCAGGTTTAGATCTTTGGAGCAGGTAATTCTTATGCAGTTAGTTTTGTGAATATGCAACATTTCCATCATGGCTGGGTCAGAGACTGCCTTGTAGGTCAGGCACAGATCACTCCTCAGTAAACAGTAGGAAAATGAATACAGTGAAAGGACTTATAATCGGCACCATGACATAGTGGTTATACCCTGTATATTTTGGTGAGAAACCTCTGAGGACACTCCAACTGTTGCAGGTGCCTGACAAGGTACATGCCAAAGGGTGTATTGTACTCGATTATTGGTATGATAAGGGTGAGTACAGTGATACTATGACATCCTTAGATCTGGATGCATGCCCTTACTTATAAGCTGAGCCACAAAGAAGGATTTTCTCATCACCATGGACATATGGTAGTCAACTTTCAGATTACTGTCTATCTGACTACCCCCATCTCTCACCAATGAGTCCACTCTTAGGGGGTTGCTATAAATGCTGTAAGTTCCAGGGGTATTTGATTTCCCAAATGTATTATTATGCACTTCTTTGCATTTAGTTTGATGCCATGGTTATGGCACCAATCATTTGTCTATGTCAGGACTTTCTGTAGGATATCAGCATCATTTGGGCAGACAGTGATCGCCCCAAACTTGTAGCCATCAGCAAACTTGATCAGTCAAAGTCCATCTAAATTTTCCGTAATATCTGAGAAGTATATCCTAAATGGTGAGGGGGGTCACAGCACTGAACCCTGTGACACTCCACTGGTGACTGGCCTCTTGTTGAATGTGGATTCCCCCACCCTAACAACACATGTCCTATCCATGAGCTGTTTGGCTATCCAGCTGGTAATATAGAGGTTTATGCCAAATTTTGAACTGAACAGGCAGGAACTGCCATTAACGAAGCTAAAATGAGCTGGGTCTAGAGTATGGAGATTTCCTATGTCATTAATTATCCTTTCCATAGCCTTGCATATGAGGCTAGTCAGACTTGTGGGTCGGAATTTTCCTGGGTTTGTTGATGGTCCCCTTATGCAGAGGGATGATTGTTGCTGTTCTCCAGTCTACTGGGACAAAGCCTGTCTGGAGCCTGTGTTTAAACAGAGATCTGAGTGGGTCTGCTAGGTCATGTTTCAAGCTATTTAACAGATACCCTGAGATTCCATCAGGGACCATTGATACTGTGTTTCTAGCTTTAGAGAGGCCAGTAACAACCTGTTCTTCTGTGATAACAGGCAAAGGAATGGTTTTGGGTATTTCATGGGGAGTAACCAGAGGTGATGGAGGGGTGAAAAATGAACTAAATTTATTGGCCAGCAGGTTTGCTATTTCTTCTGGCTGAGTATAGGTAGTGCCATCTACAGCCAACTCAGCACATTGTTGAGTGTTTCCCTTAAGATTTTGAACATAACTAAAACATGATTTGTGGTTATCCTTTGCTTGAGTGAATATTTTAGTCTTGTATTTAACTTCTAAAGACTTAACTAGTTCCCTGATTTGTCTGTCAAGACTAATGAAGGACTTTTTCACTGTTGTGCACCCTCCCACTTACTTCTAGACAGAAATTTCTTCCTTCTGTTGTATAGTCTATTTATGCCAGGGGGTTCACAAGGGAGATGAGCAAATTTGTGTGAGGATAAATAATTTAGGCTATAGCCTTTGTTTTATCTTCATTAATTTTATATCCCCAAAAGACATGAAATTGTCTTAAAATGTTCCACAGCAATGAGATATATTTTTCTGGATTTATCAAGTACAAAATAATACCATCTGTAAATAAAGCCAACTTTTCTTGATTTCCATTCTAATTAAATCATTGAATTCTTGAGTCTCTTATTTTCTAAACCATTAGCTCTAAATAAAAAAGCAAATGACAAGGGTAGAAGAGGACATCCCTGCCTGATTCCTCTGTTGAAACACAACTTACCAGAAAGGAACTCTCCCACTTTAATTCTTACTGCCAATCCTTCTGCTATCCACCTAATTAACCTTACTATTGTATCAGGGGAATAAAAATGCTACCATTGCCCTTCTTATAAAATCTCAGCTTAATATATCAAATGCTTTCTCTGCATCAAACCCAACAGCAGCAGAATTTTCTTACATTCTGCTTCCCTCTGGATCCTCATTGTTCTGTTAATGCTGTCAAATGTTTGCCTCCCCTCCACAAAACCACATTGATCCATAGCAATCAAAACTGGCAACACCTTTGCCAAGTTTAGCTAGTGCAGATATAAACATTTTATAATCATGGTTTAAAACTGAAATGGGTGTATACAAAGCTGGGCCTGGCAGGTCTTTACCATCTTTAGGTAATAAAGCCATCACAGCTTTCTTCCAAGATGTTGGTGCTTCCCCTCCTTTTAAGATACTATTAAACAAAATCTTCCATATCTTTAGCACTTTCTTCCTTCCTAACTTCCAGCCTTCCACAGGAATATCATCTGTTCCTGGAGACTTTCCTGCAGATTGATTACACATCACCATTTTTATTTCATATCCTCCCATCTTAACTGTTAGTTGTTGAGTCTCATTTACCTTTAACCTTGGCATAATTAAGTCTCCCATAAATATTTCCATTTCTGCTCTTTCTTGACTTCCACAGTTCTCTACTTTTCCTAAAATGTTGGAAATATCGCTAATACCTCTAGAAGACCTCTGGTTAATTTTCTTGCTATAAGCTCCCTAAGGTGACAACCCTTTCTACTTTCTTTTGCCTAACTCATTGTGCTAAAAGTTTTGTACTTTGGAGTTATCAAAAATTAGTTGCTTAACAGCAGTAGGTTTTATCAGTGTATGATCTGAAATGGTTATTGGATGTGTTTTAAAGCTTTCAATTAAATGCACGTTTCTGTGAAATATAGTTTCTGTTAAGTCTAGCCCAGTTATTGTAGCTTGAGGAAAAATATGCAAATTCTGTCTGAGTTCACACCTTCCATACCAAATATTTCATAAATTTCTTCAGATGTTTACCCTCTTTTGTAATGTTTTCCCTTCTGGGTCCCCCGATACATCCTCATTATTGCAAACCAAGTTCTAGTCCTCAGCTGTAAGTAATATTCCCTCCTGAAAGCTGATTATTTCTCCCAAAATTTTCTTAAGCTCCATAATAGCAGTCTTTGCTGGAATATAAATACATTGAGGGTTTCATTAAAACAAAAAGTCTTGAAAATATGCCATAGGTTCAAATACAGATGAGAAGAAACAGCTCCCCCCCCATGCCAATAGCCCCTTACTACCATAGATCTACTGTTACTTTATTTTTTCTTCTCCTGTCACTATTGCAGTCCATCTTGCAATCCGTGTTATTACTTCCTTTTTCCTTTATCCCTTGTATTCTGATGAATATTTGTCCTGAAATCCTTTCTTTGTCAAATTCACTTGCTAATTTCTTTCCAAATGTGCCTTCTGCAGCATGTATATTTACACTCTCATTCTTAATATAATTCAATAATCTTCTTTTTGTCTATACCTATAAGACCATTTATGTTGCAAGATAATATGGATAGCATAGCCATTATGACAAAAAGCTATTGTTCCCACATATTATACATGACAGTTTTTATACAGCTGTTTCTTCTCATCTGTATTTGAACCTATGGCACATTTTGTTTTAATGAAACCCTCAAAAAAACTAAATACATTTTCAGAATACTATTAACTTAGAACAAACAGACAAAACCATGTAAATCTTCCCAAAATGACGTTTAACCCTCCAGATAGGAACAGTTGCCTCAAAACAACAGCTTCACCCACAGGCACTAGCTAACCTAAAATTAAGGATACCCATGTTAAAGGCATATTGCAGTCTATGTTCCAACTTACACTGATTGCTGTCTGTTCTTTTCTTCTCCCAGATGTGAAAAACAGCTTCTATGCTTTCAGTAAACATTAAATTTTAGCCATAAGAAAAAAGTGTACTGGCTATCTTTAAATAAAACTACATTGTGGACTGTTGTGTTAAATAAATTAAAGGCTAGGGAGGCTGCTATCTCCTATTCACTTCCCTTAATTTCAAACTTTATTTTTCACTGAACTGCTTGCAATTGTGCCTTTAAAAGGATGCAATCTCAGCAAAGAATACCCAGAACTCCCAAGATTAATTACTTGCACCTATAGACAATTTCTCTCCACATAAAAGTAGTCAGCAATGAGAAAAAACAGCTAATAACTCTGCAAATGCATGAAGTAACCTTTGTAAATTTCACCAAAAGAGAATGCACAACTGCCTTCAGCAGTAGGCTTTTTTACATGCTTACTTGCTTACAAAAACATCTGTTTATAGCTTAAGCCAAGGGCATTAATTTAGACATTCATTCTTGTGAAAATAAGAGAAATTATCTTAATTTTACATATATCATCAATGCACTTTTATTCCACCCCAGCAACCCAAGATCACTGCATATTAACTTAAACTTGCTTTTGTCCAGTATTTCTTTTCTTGTTATACTGTAAAACCTATATTTCTTACAATAAAAAATAACTTGTTAACTTTAATATCCTTACCACGGGTTCAAGTCATTACATCGACAAGCGGAAGATCGACATTCACTCCACCGACACATGAAATAATCGAAACCGCAAACATGGACATTTAACAGGTAAGAGTTTTAATTTCGCTAATCATGCCTACCATGTTTTAGTAAGTGTGGCAGTGTTATGCATGTGTGGTAGGCATGATTAGCAAAATGTAAACCTCTTACCTGTTAAATGTCCGTGTTTGCGGTTTCGATTATTTCATGTGTCGGTGGAGTGAATGTCGATCTTCCGCTTGTCGATGTAATGACATGAAACCCCTTAACACATACAACAGCTACTGAAAACACTCTCCCTTATTTAAAATATTCCTGACCACATATTACAAAACAACTGATTTACTATATAACACACAGTTTATATCATGAAATGTTTATGCAGATACTAATATGAACAAAAATTGTTTTGCTTAGTTGCTTTTTTTCCTTTTAATATCCTTCTAAACATGAATGACATAAAGTTGGGTATATGTTTAACAGTCCACCCACAAGTTTAACAAAGTCATCAAAATTCCAGTCTTTCTCAGCCCTTTGTCTTGAAAAGCTATATTTCATAAATATGATTGATGTTTTATAGTCTCACATTTATTCACTAAATTTCAATGTTGCCGGTCTTTTCCCTGTTCATTTCCATCTCCCAGCTCCAGACCTGGTTCAAGTCCAAGGTACTCCTGATTCTTCTAGTCAACTCCTATGCTTCTTCTGTCCCTCAAGCATTTTCCTATGGACCATTTGAAAAGGTTTCACTGACAAAGTCTCTCTATGAGCATTATTGTCAGAAGAATGAGAAGCAGAGTCCTCTTCTTTGTGCTGGCTTATTTTTTGTTGAATAAACTTTTTTATATCCTCCTTGGCCTGTTCTGCACCCAAAAATTACTTTGATGTTGCAAGGAAAAGAAGTTCTGAAGACAGTGGGATACAGCAGCCTGAATCTTACACCTGCTTCTCAACATTCCCTGATTGCTGGGATACATTTGATTCTCTTCTGACTGGTGTACATTGAATAATCATTTTCCAGAAACACTCTGCTGACTCCAATGTTTAATATTTTCCCCTTCTGCCACCATTTTGACAGGACCAACTCTTTCTGTTGCTATGATTACATCATTACTAATACCAGTCTGGGCTACTTTCTCATGGCCAGGTTTGGAGCATATACATGATCTGCCATTTCAATTAATGAATCCTACTTTGGAACAACAGTCCAGTTGTTTATTTGTGCTTTCATAAAATTAATACAATCTGCTTCTTCAGATTTCTGTGGTATAGCAGCAAATGTCAGGTTTTCTCTGCTAAATCAGTCTTTTAAGCCTATTTTTTGACTCAGCTCTACTTGAGAAGCCTTATACTCGGTCAGACTTTTCTTCATTTCAGCCTTTTATTTTTCCAGTTTTATCAGTTCATTTGAATAGCTAATTAAAGCTTCTTTTTTTCCCAGCCTTTTATTATTTATTTAAGTTGATATAGTTCCTCAGTGTTTTATTTATTTTAATCACTTCTAAGTACATTTGATTTTTTTCCTCTAAATTACTGGAAGCCATCTCTTGACCAGAGCTGATGCTTGAACTGTTTTTTTTTTTGTTTTTTTTTTTTTTTTGCTGAACAGCTACGGGATTCTTCCTAGCCCCAGTGTTTTCTCTTCAAATTTTCTGCTTGTTTTTTTTTTTCTTTCAGATTCTCTAAATTTCTTCTTTGCTAGTATGCAGGCAATGTACTTACTAGCTAGTATCTGAACTTTACCCAGAATAATAATTTCACTGGCTACCTTTTCTCAACTGCAGTTTTCATACTGGGAGAGATGAAATTAAGTTATTGATCAATGTGCAGTCATCTTGGAAGTCTAAATCCATTTTCCTTTTTAAACTGAGTTTGTCAAACTAATATCTGGATCAGTTTTAGATGAAGACTCTGAATAACAAAGTCTTGTGCTAGTTTGATCCAAATTTGGTGGGAACATGAAAAGGATCTGGTGACTGGATTCACCTGTGGCCTACGTCAGAGGCAGGCAGTCAAGTAGCTGTCGGATTTGGAGCTATGGGTTCTTAATTTCCAGTACTGGGGTGGGCCTCCTAGACCTCTTAATTCCACATTCATCCTTGTATACCAAAATTAAGTTGATTTGCTCCATAGAACAAGGTGGTTTGGGATTGCCTGATTTGAAGGGATACTTCACAGCTTCACAGTTAAGGCTCATATACATAACACAAGCAGAAGGCTATTAATCAAAGTGAAAAGGGATAATGATCAAATGGTTCAAAATTAGAGAAATAAGGAGTAGGATTTTTGGATGTATGTTATTAAGGAGCATAACAACAACCATATATAATATTATAGTCAAAAAATAGAAGAAGGAATTCTAAAAACTAAGCTAACACAGGAATGGAGAGAGAAGATTTTACAAATAGACATGACTGTAATTAGAAGTATAGAAAATTAGCAGGAGGGGGTGGAATTTATTGGAGAAAATTAGCAAAGGAACCAATGCACTAGGAGCAAATAACTATGGAGGGAAAGGTAATAGAGTAGGATGAGGCCAAGAAGAAGTTTGGACTGTAGGACAGAGACTGTCTTCCATACTGGGGATTGATAGCAACATATAGGGAGAGAGAAGGAGAAAGAGATAGGGGAGTGTAAGCAAAAGATCAGCTATGGTAGAGTTTTTAGTTGAGTCTGGAACAGAAGATGCTGTTAAGAGAGATATAATTAGTACGTTATATAAAATATTGCATGGTAATACAATCAAACAGAAAAGGTTATACAAGATTTGGAAAACAGACTAGAATTGCAATTTATAAAGGAACAATAGGAGGACACCTATATGGCTCCCAGGTATGTAACAAAGTCCCAAGTGTTTAGGCTGTTTACTTGTTTACTTGGAAGTGTTGCATAAATATTTATACACCTCAAACAGACTTCAGAGATGTTTTCCTCAGTTGAATAGTTAATGCTAGAGATGTGATGAGAAAGAGAGAGGTAATTAGGAACATGTTTTATGAAAGAGTAATAATATGGCAGATTGTAGAAACTCTTTCCAGAGTACATTATCAGAAATGGTGGAGGAGAAATTGGTTGTCACTAAGAAAATTATTCTTTTGAACTGGGGCATATGATCTGATTTCCCTGAACATATTAATACTTTGCTAAGTTTAATGATTTTGGCTACCAAAAAAGCAATTACAAAAAAATGAAAATCAAAATACAAACCAAGCAGTGGCAGTGATACATGGGCGCAAGTGCCCCCCCCCCCCCCCATGAAACTGTGGGTCTCCACATGTGCTCCAGTCACTAGAATACTAAAAATTAAAAAAGAACAAGTTACTTTTAAAAAAAATTCTGCTATCCCCAATCAACTCACATTAGCACAATTGTGGTTTCTGTTCCTCCTCAGATGAATTACCCCCAGTCGTCTCCCATTTGCTTAAGTGCAATTTCTGTTTCTCCTGACCTGAATTACCTTCATTCAGCTCCTATTTGTGCAAGTGTAGTTCCTACTCATGCTCAGCTGACTTTTCTAGTGTAGTCTTTTTGAACAGAAACCCAAGTTTCAAAAATGGGAGAACATCTTTTTTCTTTTGGAACAGAAAATCTTTTGGTACAGAAACATGGATGTTTAGGAGAATGGTGTGTGTGTGTGTGTGTGTGTGTGTGTGTGTGTGTGTGTGTGTGTGTGTGTGTGTGTGTGTGTGTGTGTGTGTGTGTGTGTGTGTGTGTGTGTTTAGACTTGAGAATTTTAATTTAGACCTGAGATTCTTAAGACAGATACAGACCTGATTAGTCTGGTAAATAAATTCCAGTTGTCAAAAGAATTTCTGAATTATCATTCAGAAAACATATTTTATATTAGAGAAGCACTGTCTAGTTAAGTGACTTGTCCAGAAGTCTTATTCAAACAAGTTGAGAAATTGTCAGTGAGAACTATTAATGGCCTGCTCCTTGTAAAATATGTGGCTTTCTGGTTCATTGTTATAGATTGTAGTCACTAAATGATAATAGGCATGTAAGTTTCAGACTTTGTGTCCTTCAGAAAATGCTTGCTAATGCAACTTTCTAATATATAAGAGCAAGATTTAAAATCCGTTCCTGATTTTTTGGTCTTTCTCTTTGATTCTTGAGCTGAAAGGTTGAGCTGACATGGGGGTGTACAACGAGATGCACTGTATGGTTCTCACCGTAGTGAGCTGATATACACTTCTTGGTCATTTATGTATTTGTTCATTCATTTATAGCAAACAAACACCTAAATGTATGCAGTCATAAGGGGCTATAATTTTTTGTCACGTGTGTGTTTGTGTGTGTGTGTGTGTGTGTGTGTGTGTGTGTGTGTGTGTGTGTGTGTGTGTGTGTGTGTGTGTGTGTGTTTGTCCTACATCTCTGAGTAGTTATGGTGTAAAGAAAGGAACCAATTGTAGAAAACAGATGCGTCGTCTCATGGGCCATGTACTTTGAGTATGCTTCTTGGTTTCTTTGTTTTGTTGGATGTTGTGTACTTATTATTTGACTGTGAATAAACTAGACACCATGAAGTCTATACATTTTAATATTAAAATATTAACTATGAATGCATTTTTAACATAGCTTGTTTTTGAAGGTACTTGGGGTACAATGTACTGTTTTGGGCTACAATAGTTTGTCTGATACTTAGTGCAAATGAGGTAAGGCTATGAGCTGATTCCTGCAGTGCAGTATTTAATTTCTTCAGTCTTTGTCTAGTGCGATTCTGGCCAAGTAAATTCACCATAAAATGCTCCAAGGCTGTTTTGAAAAGGGACACATATTCAGTAGACTGTCCTAAGCTGTTAACAAATGCAATATACATTTATCTTTTGTATTCCTGCACCCTTCAGATTAATGCTTTACTATGTGCTGTTTGATGAATGCAAGCATGCATGTTGTAATTAAATGGATTACTAAATGCATTTTCAATAAATGTGAGTTTCAAAGGAAAAGAAGTTTACTGTTACCCATTCTCTGTTTTCAGTGTGAGAGTGTTTGATTCATCAAATGCCTTCCATTTTGTTTTGTTGTAAAATTTTTAATAAAAGTTTTAAATGAAATTCAAATCTCTGTGATCACCACAAAAGTAGAGAAGAAAATGGTGTGTACACTGAGCAGTTTGAACAGTGATTTATAGTAAATAGGATAGAACAGCCAAGCAACGGGATATTGGTATGACTTTGAGAAGTGGATCCATGTTCCTGCCTAGGGCACTATTTGACCAGAAACTGGCTCTAATTTTATTGTTCAAAAACTGCACATGTATTTGCCTCATACCCATGTTTTGTTTTGTTTTTTTTGTTTTGTTTTTTTGTATCTTTTAAACCAGGTAGAGGGGCAACCCAGTAGTACTGTCTGGTTAAGTGACCTCTCAAAGTCATACAATAGGCAAATTGATATAAAAAGAATCAAACTCTATACCCTTGACTACAGAAAGCAACTCATTAAGAGATAACATCCTTAATCCTCCTGGCTACGTGCCAGATTATGAATCACATCTTCATTTTGTGATATTTCACCAAGCATTAAAAATCTTGCAGGTTTATTGATAGTCAGTAATGCAAGTTATTAGAGTTTTCATTGTTGTTGAAATTGCATGTTGATGCAAAACAGTTGTTGTTCTATTAACTCTTAATTGAATTAGAGTAATATTTAAATATTGCTCCTTATTTTGGAACCCTTCATTATTTTGGGGTTTGTCCAGAAGTCTTGACCAAATAAGCTGAGAGGTATTGTGGTTCCCCAAAACATTCAGATCTAAATTGTTTTATTGGCAGAAACAGAGTACTAGGTGGTTCGTGCTGCTGCATTTGCTTGGTCTAGTCTTTGGCTTTCTCACTGCTGTTTTCCTTGGAGGGGGCTGTAAAACTAAGACATTTGTTTATAGTTAACAACTGTATCTCCATTATTTAATTACATATTATTTACTCTATTTTAATGCATCAGAATCATTAAGTTTTTATTAGTCATAGTAAACTAATCCTGGAGTTCCCCCCCATAATTCACTTCTAGCCCCCTCCCCCATAAATCATGCTAGACATAAGGAATTTTTTTTATTTTTATTACATGTAAATAAAATAGCAATACTGTGAGTCGCAGGTATCCTACACAGTTTTTTATTTTTGTTTTCACTTTTTTGCTTGAATTACTCTCAGTGCAGCTCTTACCTCTTTAACAGTAGTTGTAAATGTTCAACAAAATAAAACTAGCTGAACTACACGTTCATGGGAGACAGACCCTTTCCCACTCATTCTTCTTGAGGCATCAAAACTATCATTGCAATCCAGGAGCAGTTAACTAACTGCACTTGCTTCTACTCCAAAAAAAAAAAAAAAAAAAAAAACATTTAACAGTCACTTAAACTACTTTTGCTTTTCACTGGTGTCAATGGTGGGGAGATGTGTGTTTTATCTTAAATGCTGGTAAAATATGTTGTATTTGTTTAAAAGTTTTTTCCATACAATGTAGCACAGAACACAATAAGAATGACTTTCTATTCTTGAATTTGGGTTAATGATATTTATTCTCTTTCAACTGAGGTAGAAATGTCTTTGTGCCTGACATTAACCCACCTCTGTTGTACTTAAGCAATAACCCACGTCTGGGTGTGGGTAATGGTAGATTTAACCATGGTTGGTGTGGTTTGGTAGCCCTCGTGACCAAACAAAGACAACCGTGCGTAAATCTACCATTACCCACACCTAGACGTGGGTTATTGCTATTATACAATGACATTATTTAAGAAAAATAATACTTTTCTTAAATAATGTCTTTGTATAATACCTCTGTGGTGCCCTTCCTCGGTTTTCCACTATCCTGGGGCTTTTTCTAATGTACTGCACATGCGTATGGAACTTGTGTTCCCACACTTATACAGTACATCAGAGCTGTGCAGAGGAAGCAACTGAGAAAGGAAGATCCTCCATTGCTTTTTTAAAGCTATCTCGCTATGTTAAACAAGTTTAACATAACGAGATATCTTCTATCTCGCTATGTTAAACGTATAACATAGCGAGGTTAAAGCAACGGAGATCTTCCTTTCTCCATTGCTACCTGTGCTCACACAGACAAAGAAAATCAGGACATATACTAATGGAAAAAGTCCAGGCAACCGGACCTTTTTCCATTAGTATATGTCGGATTTACAACGGGCAGGCTGGTTGGGCTGGCCAATCAGTGTGCATGTTTTGGAATGCTAATTGCCAGTCATTGTATAATGGTAGTTACACCACTGACTTGTTACACTGTAGCATGTCAACACTTCATTGAAACCATATTCCCTGAGCATGACAAATCAGTAGTATTTCTGTGATGTGAACATTGTCAGGGTTGGCAAGATTTTTGAATTCACTGCTGTTTTTTTTTTCTGTAGGGAAATAGTTTGTCATTTTTAATACTGAATTATGATTGAGTTGCTACCTTGTACCATGCATTCTGCACGTTATCAGTACAGTGTTTTGTTTTGTTTTGTTTTTTCACATGTCCTATGTGCCTCACCAGCTAGCTACTGTGTCCCTACAGTGCCCCAGCAAGAAAAAACCTGGAGCTGCCACTGAAACCAAGTGTAACTGAAGTGCTGAATATTGAAAATGAGATAAAAGAACTTGGAGGTGGGATATTTAGAAAAAGAAAGGAACAAATTGTAAAGACATAAAAGGAATTTGAGGGAACATTACATTCAGAATAATGTTCAGAAAGAGTGACGTTTAATGGTGTGAAGGAATTGAGCAATTTATGTAATGCTGTAATGAAAAATAATTGTTAAAAAGAAAAATATACATATATGTATAATGCATGAAAAGGAAAACTAGTTGCTATGGTTTTTTATTACTGTATGTGTACCCATATCTCTGTCTACAACGTAAACATTTAATAACTTATTTAAAAATCAAAACACAAATGGAAATAAATTAGATCTCTCTGTTATGCCCGTCATTGAAAATTGTTGTAGGTGAGAGAGAGCCTTCTCTAGATGAGGACTTGCTACCTGGAACCACCTGCCTACAGAGATAAAAAACTTCAAAGCCATTGAAAGCTTCAAAGATACACTCAAACAGTATCCCTTCACAGAATCTACTTAAAACTGCTACAATGACAATGGTTAGGTAACTGACTACCCTGTATCACAGGTATTAGAATACGTTTAAGAAACTATTCTCAGCCTCATAATGTAGAATTTTGCACGTGCATATTTCATTTGTATATATGAGCATATGTTTGTGCATTTTTATGTACGATTACACTTGATTTTATGCAATTCTTGGCTTGTATTTTTGTACTGCTGTCAGTGCACTCAGACTGGATTTTCTTTATCTGCAGTGAATGTATTAATATCTAATGTATTTTATCATTCACTGATTCTTTATATGATAGTGTTCATTAGCAAGATTCTAATGCATTTTCTGCTGTTCAGATTTGGGTCATATTTGAAAAGGGTCAATGGACCAGCCTACTTACACAGTGAACAAATAGTAATACACCCTCCCAAATAACATATTGTATTATTTTTTTTTATGTAAACCCAATGTAGCAGTAACACCTTTTCTAATAATTACACATCACTCATGTAATACACTTTTTCATAGTGTTAAAGACTAAGGGGCAGATTCCAAAAGAGATGCTGTCAGTGTAAGTCTGCCCTTCAGTGTATGGCCTATCTACAAACAGGCTTACACAGAGACCATATTCCAAAATATCTGGGGTGGTATTAAAAAGTCCATAGTTCACATGTGTGTAGCAGTTATGAGTGAAAAGCACTGTGATGCTTATATGTAAATAAGGTAAGCACAGCACATTTGTGATGAATAAGGAAAACTGAAGGTATTTTAAAGAACGTCCCCACTTATGTCAAAAGTGTAAAGAATGTAAAGTCACGGGTTAAGCCAATGCAAAGGACTACATAAAATCTTCAACCCTTGTATTACTTTGTAGTATTTTGGATATATTTTGATATTAGGGACAGACACAGCTATGAGTAGCCACATTTAAAGACCTGGGCCAAGCAGTGGACTGTGCAGCTTTTACTCTTGATTTTAAAAAAAAGGAGGAGTTATGTATTTTATATAGGGATGTCCTTATGTGGACACCCTGATAGTTTCATTAAAGAATAGAATCATGGAAATAGGAAAGTTTGAAAAAGGGGAAACACAACAAAGAGGGAAATACAGAAGGGAAAACATCAAGAAGGGTGTGCTAGAGTAGGTGGGGGGAGGAAGCGAACAATGTTTTGTCAGGGGATAACCCCCCCCTTAATTTTTCAAATATTTTTATACTAGAGGGTAGTGTGGGTGGGAAATAGGTAAGAGGGTATAGCTGAAGGGATAAGGGAAGAAGGGCTAAAGTGCCTCCAGGAGTCCTAGCCCACAGAGACTCAAACATTTCCACTGTCAGACAGTGGGGCAGTGGAGGACCCGAATGTTGGGGGGTATAGGCCTGTGGTGATGCAGTGGTCAGCACAAGCTGGCACAGTGTGTCTTTTACACACTGCAGCAAAGCCTCAGCTGGCTGAATCCTGAAAATACAACTATCTCTTCCAGCATGTTCAATCTTACCAACTAAGTCCCAAAGCCCTTGCTCTGTGAGGCTTTCCAGACTGCCATGTGCCGGGAATGTCCATAGGACCAGTATAACCAGATAGGCAGAGGGTGAGCACACCCTAACCTGGGAGGTATGTGTCAGGGTTGCCCCAAGAGATTTTGTAGCAGTAGAAGAATGAACATAAATGGGAGAGAAATAAAATAAAATAATAAAGGACAAAGGAATGCATAATTAAATAACAAAAACAGAAAAATGGGGTGGGGAGAGACAAAAGAGAAAAAAACACAGTAAAATCCCACATCAAAATACACAATATTAAATTTCTTACTTTAAAACAGTTCTATTTTTATAAATCTTTATTGAAGTAAAAGAGAATATGTGAAGTCTTTATTCATGCTTTTATTTCAAAGTATATGGGATGGGCTTATGCAAACTTTGGTATGATAGGGATTGTTTATACACACTTTTGGGATGAAATGTTATGGAAAATGCTTATAATTTTGGTAGGGCAGTGTTTGATATCAAGTAATGGTGGGGTTGTACGTGTTGGTGTATTACACAAACAATGATCAACTTTTTTCCTTGAAATGCACTGCTTTGGATTACTGCATTAATATCAACTGTCATGAATTACAAATTTTAAAATCAATGATCGGCCTAGATACTGTGCTCACATCAGTCTTACTTTCAGTAATGCACTGAATACAATCTATTTCTTCACTTACAAATATCCTTCAGTAATTTGTTTTTTTCTTCTTCACTTGTATACTAAAATCTGTCACACTCTTGCTTGCAGTAATGTAATGACCGAAATCTATTCCTTCATTTACTATGATCTATCAATACATTCTTTACATACAAAAATAAGATCGGTTAGAAGTACTGCAGTTATACACAGACATCTGTGTCTTGCTTGCAGTTAACGCACTGAATGCACTGTATTGCTTCAGATAATTCTGTATGACTTACTATTATTTCCTCATATATACACATATGGATCTAGGGCTATTGAAAGCAAGTTCAATAGTCCGAATCCACAATACCCAAATGCACTTTAACGAAAGCACTTTCACCGAAAAAGCGCTTTCATTAAAGTCCATTCAAAAAATAAAAACAACACTAAATCTTCTTTTATGCAGGGGGGCAAGCCCCCCTGCACCCCCCACAACCCCCTACTTTTATATTCTCACTCTGAGGTCGCACTATAGTGGGGAAAAGGGAATTCTCCCTTAACCGCACTGTAGTCTGACCAGCACAACCAGCATACATAACTGAAAGTGCTGCTTTGGTGAACAGCACTTTCGGTTATGTATGTTTAGTGATTTCTGCTTCGGCAGAAAGTGCCGTCGGGGATGTGTATAGATCCCACACATATATATTAGGTTTATGTCAGAATATCAAGTTTTAAGAAACTCAAACTTCATATTATGCAAGACAATGTGTTCGATTTTCTGAAAACTCAAAAGAAACAAAACAACAAAAATGTACATTTTTCATTTTTGCAGGGGGCAAGCCCCCCCCCCCCATGCATCCTCCCCATGTTGGAAGCTGCATCCCCCACACCCCCTGCAAATTATATATACCAACCTGAGATCACACTTCTGTGGGGAAAAGGGTAAGTTCCATGATCCCCACTATACCACAATCTCCATACAAATGTTTCAAGTTTTTGGAAAGTCAAACATATGGTTTCGACCATGTAAAGTTCAAGTTTTTGAAAACTCGATATTCTAACATAAAGCCATATATACATACTATAAACTATATACATATATCAGTTGAACACAGAATTAGCATGCAGTAATTTGTTCAAGCTTACCAAATGACTCGGCCAGCCTTTTTAGTCGCCTACCTGCTTTCTCCTATTATAGGAGACCCCCACCTCAGCTGTAATGAGAAAAAGTAACAATTCTTGTTTATCTGTATTTCAAATCATTTACCATTTACATCTAAATCTGCCATCATTATCTATAAGCAAGTGTATTCATACCTTATTTATTTAACCATGCATCTGCTCCAACATATAACACTAGCTGCATTCTCGTAATTTGCTAAATTCCCATTTACTGTCATTAGCAAAGAAAAGTAGATCGCCTTTGTGTATTGTTTTAAATATTTATGCTTTGCATGCATCAGTCTCTGAATCTGGCTCAGCATGAATGTGCAGACACTCAGAACAATGTTGCAAGTTATGGAAGTTTTCATTTCTTAAGCTATTCAAAAGTGTGTGCTTGATAGTTTTCTTCCTGATCAGTTCTAAGCATATAAGGTGACGATTCAGTATGCAGAACTAATGATATTTGATATTTCTCAGTGAAGTATGTAGTGGACATTCACTTCAAACTGCAGCAACAACCTTCCACCCTTTCCCAACCTCGGGTATAACGTGAGTGTGGTACCTGACTGACTTCAACGGTGTACATGCAGACCCTTGCCTAACCTCCAGCATGACAAGAGTGTGGTACCTGACTGACTTCAGCCATGTTGCACATGCAGACCCTTCCCCAACCTTTAGTATGACAAGGTTGTGGTACCTGACTGACTTTAGCCATGTTGTACATGCAGACCCTTCCCAAAACTCCAGTATGATGAGGGTGTGGTACCTGACTGACTTCAGCCATGTGTACAAGCAGTTACAATTCTGAGAAGAAAGAACTTTGTCATTCAGCTAATACAGTACTAAATACTTCCTGGCCTACATAGACTGTCTCCCTTTAATTTTAGTAGAACCTAACCTAATGCAATAAAAAATGAAAGTATGGAAATTCATACATTTTCTTTTTTCTTCGAGTCTACAGAGATAGAAAACTAGTTGTTACAGTATTTATGCAAATGTATATCTGTGCTTTTTAGACATATATATGCAGATTATTTTTTTTCTAATACTTATCTTATATTTTTCTTTGTGTGGGCAGTTAATCGTATCTCATAAGCATTACATACTTCTATGCTAATGCATTTCTGTATATAGATATTCCATAAGACATGCATCTGGAGCATTTCACCCCGGGCCTCCGCTGAAAACAGGCTCTGTGGAACCTAGTCGGACTTTCCCGGTCAACAAGTGTTAAATAAATAAATAAATAAATATGTTATGCTTTCTGTAGCATTATTATAATAATGGTGCAAATACATTTATGCAGGTACACCTTTTTCTTCTATAAAACACATTCAATAATGCAATGGTCTTAAATGTTTCACCCATGATAAATATGCCCCAGATGTAAATACTTACTATAGAACTCTGGCCATCTTGCCTTTAACTGGCCTATCCACTCAGCCAGCTGGTCTGCCCTATGCTTCTTCAGGTCATCATACCTGTGACAGCAATACTGGCAAGAGAGGATGATCCATATGATGGTCTTCAGATGCCCACTCAACCCCTACCAGATATCGATTTTTTTCCATTTACTTCCTTTAGTGCACACCTCCATCTTTTCCATATACAAGTCCTTTCAAACACAGAGCATGATCTTGGTCTCTTTATCAGACCAACTTGGAGCATGGCCTGATGCCTTAACAATGCCTTAACAGGTGCTACCATGACTAGAAGTGCCAGTACCACAATTAAAGTATGAACAGGGTTATAGTTCAATGTTTTGGAGCCACTCCCTCTGGGGTGTGACACTACCTTAGCCAAACCCAGATAACCAGCAGGGGCATTACAGCTGGTAGTGTTATAATTGGCAGGTTTTGTTTAACCAAAAATGCTTTGTCACAGACGTTTTTTTTTAAAGGAATACATTTTAATTTGACTTATATTGTGCATAAAAATAAAAAAATAAATAATATTTCCATTATGTAATATTTTCAATTCCCAATGTATAAAACTGGAATATTATACTTTTCTTCATTGTAGCTTCAAGGATATATATATATATATATATATATATATATATATATATATATATATATATATATATTTATATATATATATATTTTTTTTTTTTTAATGGAGAAGGGTTGCATAAGTACATCTGCCTATGTGGTTGATGAGCAGTTCATATAAAGTTTTTAGTGGTTAGAGTTGACAAGGTGTGTCAGAGGAGATGGCCAGAGATTACACTATATTGCTGTGGTAACTGTAATGCATGACACTCAATTTTGTTTTATTTGAATATTTTTACATATCAGCTTAATGGAGCATATTTGCACTTCCCTGCGGCATGCTAAGAAAGGCATGGATGTGCTGCGGATGGCTGCAGATTCCGCTACCATCCCCAGTGCTTTCACAGTGGTCAGAATCTGCATCTGTGGATTTTTCGAGGGGCGTGGCCAAGGATGAACACAGGATAGCAGCAGATTTCTTCAGCTCCACCAATTTCATTACATTGACAGGAATTAATTACTTAAAAAATTAATTTTTGAAGTAATTTTCTTTCTAAATATGTTTGTTTTATATAGTTCTTGAACTATATCTAAAAAAGAAAGGAAATCTTAATAATATTCCTGTCAGAAATTACTTTGGAAATTTTCCTGTCAGTTTATCAGTCTGAAATGAGTTCCAGTAAGACAAATTCTCAAGACTCCAGCATCAAGAAAGAACTTCAGTCTCTGATAATTATAGTCCAGCAACTTACTGCTAAGATGGATAAAATGGATACTAAAATAGACACTTTCATAGAAAAAACTACAAAACAAATAGACTTGTTACATATGGACCTGCAACAACAGAAGATCCAGATGACAGGCATAAAAGAAGCTGTGAATGACATGGAAAATAGAATACAAGAAGAGGAAATCAACATTGAGTTTCTGCTGAAACAAAATACACATTTACAAACAAAGCTGGATGACCTGGAAAATAGATCTAGGCGCAATAACATTAGGATTTTTGGACTGCCAGAAAATATTGAAGGTAACAATATTACTTCTTTTTTAACAACATGGTTCC